>NC_090776.1:30107349-30319849 GCF_040054535.1 Antennarius striatus | reverse complement strand
ATAACGACACGTTCACATGTGTGCGCAGAGGCAGGCATGTGCAGAACTAGTTGGATACATCCATTCAAATGTTCTAGTATACACTTTTTTTTTTTTGCACATGCTACACAAACAGAATCCTGTACAGGATACACTCAAAAAAACTGTAGGTGTGAAGAGGCACACAGTGCAGTTTGTCAGAGATGACCTGTCCTGTTATGAAGACCTCAGCTGTGGAGATTATGTTTTGGGGCAATTTGTTAGTTTTAGTCCCATTTATGCAGCCTTTGTAAGGTGGGACTCGTGTGCTTGATTCTGAACTAATTTCAATGTAAACAGGCTGAAGACAGATCTCTTTTGTTCGACCTCTGTGATGAAAACCATGTGGATTTCCATCCATCCATCCATCCATCCTCTTGTAGATGATACAACGGTAACCATCTTGTCTACAGATGTTTTTCTGCTTTGGGTGTTTCTGGAGTCTATCCCAGTTTCCTAAAGGCAAAAGGCAGGGTAGGACCTGGATGAGACTCCGGCTCACCAGGGAGAAGGGGATCTTTGATTTCATAATGACCTTTTCTTCATGTCTATATCTCAAAAAACATTATTGTATTAAATTTTCTATTTTCTATAATTCTGACTAAATACAGCTACATTCAGAGGATGTACGTGACTGTGTAATGTATATAAATGTGGGCTACTGACTGGTCGAGACACTGAGCTAATCTTCTAGTTTAGAGTGTAGAACGGGCAGATGTGTATGTCATGGGGTAAAATCTGACAAGGCAACTAATAAATTAACAGAACAGGTGATTCTGTGTCCGTGTGTATCAGGAAAACAGAGAATTAGGAGTCAGAATCAGCAATTTTCTTTAAAGTTGTCTTTCAGGAAATAAAGACAAGACATACCAGGTTCAAAATGACCCAAATCTCACGTGTAGCTTTTGTTTTATGCAGTCGATAGAGCATGTGGAATGGAGACTTACTAATATTCAGTTTTGCCCTCCACTTACTTGAATTGGAAGTAAATAATATAATGTGAGGTTGTGTTCCACTTTATAAAAGTTTTCAGATGACAGATTGCATCACCTGATGTGATTACTTGTTTTTTCCAATATAAAATACTGGCTTTGAAATACTCCTGACAATATGTTGTGTCTATTCATGAAATTATATCTGGATACTGTGTGTGTGTGTGTGTGTGTGTGTGTGTGTGTGTGTGTGTGTGTGTGTGTGTGTGTGTGTGTGTGTGTGTGTGTGTGTGTGTGTGTGTGTGTGTGTCACAGTGTGTGTGTGATGACATCTCTGTCTCCAGAGCCGACACCTCATGTGTCAGGGGAACCTATTAGAGACCCTCACAGCCTAACCCCACACCTGACCCCCCACCCTGATATGTGTGTGTTTGTGTGTGTGTGCAGCTGAGTGTTTTTCTTCATTCCATCTAATCTGAGACATTGATGTTGATTTTCTGGGTTTTATTTTTATTTTTTCCGTTACATGTTTAGATTTTCTCACAGGCATTAGAAGCTGTAACCTCCAGTATAAACCACTGAATGTGGACATATGTGCCCCAGAACTCCCAAACAAAGCATGGGGTAAGACCTCTGGTTACCCCAAGGTATCTGACCCCAGCACCCCTTTGCCCCATAAAAACCTAGTGGGTCTTACAGTGTGTGTATTGTGTGTATGAACATGAATTTGACTTTTGTCTGAGCTCATGTTTTCACATTCTTGTATGGTCTTTTGGAGTTATTACTTCAACCCTGTGTGAAAGGTGATGTTAAACAGACAACCATTAAACCGGTTGTGCAGTTCATCACAAATAACAACTAATTGAATAGTAGATTCAAACAAATTTATGTTCAAGAATTCTCAGGAAAATAGTTTGTCAGTAAAAAATATGAATTTTCCCCCACAACAATATCACGTTATTTTCTGTTACATTCCCTCTACTGTATGTTTTTCTTGTGAAGGTCACTGAAAAATAAATTCCAGTTAGGGTAAAAGCTGGTTGCTTGTATCTTTATGCAGCTGACAGGAGAATAAACAGCACTTTTCCATGTGTAGATAATGTTTAGGGCCTAATGTGTTGAATGTCAGTGGGTATCAGTTGGCAGGTCTCGTGCTTCACTCTGGTCCACAGTCAACACTGTTCAACCCCTAGATGACATTGAAGACAGACAGACACACACACACACACACACACACACACACACACACACACACACACACACACACACACACACACACACACACACACACACACACACACACACACACACACACACACACATTTGTTAATGTTAACTTCAGAGCCATTGGTTGAATGCAGAGGACAACTGAACTGAACCACGTACACAATAAAGGTGTTTTAACAGGTCCCTGTAGTCAACATAACAAATAACACCAAAAAACAAACATCCAAAATAATAGATCATACAACACCTGTCAAGTGATAAGAGATATGTGTGAATAAAATCAACATCTACTCCTCTGTTGTCATAGAAAAGTCGATTTTTGAACTTCCATCTTTCATCTCAAATTGATGCTGGATTTTTGTGAGAGATTCTGCACAAGCTTTATTGGAATTTGATATTCACAAGAACCTGATGTGAGTGAGGTAACAGTGACTGACCTGCAGAAATAGCCATCCCTTAAGTCACCAGCTGTGGTGTAACAAAAAATATACAGACGTGTTCTCCTCTCTCATTTTTGAATGTGTGATTTTGTTTCTTCTCAGCACATGAACAACCAGTTCTTCTGCATGTCTATTATCTCCATGCAGCGTTCCTGTAGAGCTCTAAAGTGTACTTAATGTGTCCTACACACTTAAATTTGTTTTTTGACATTCAGAGTGTGGAAAACATAAACAACACTCCGATCATGATCACAACATAATAATAAATGGTAGAATTTAATAATCCAATCGGGACTTCTGTCCTTCATCTAAAAACTTTCTCAACATGCATGTTCCCTCACAGCCTTCTTTCTTTGGTCCAACCCTGTTTGTCATCTCCCCCTCACCACGTCCCCCTCTCCCCTCACCACGTCCCTCTCTCCCCTCACCACGTCCCCCTCTCCCCTCACCACGTCCCTCTCTCCCCTCACCACGTCCCTCTCTCCCCCTCACCACGTCCCCCTCTCCCCTCACCACGTCCCCCTCTCCCCTCACCACGTCCCCCCTCGCTCAAAGAATGCTCTTGTTTACTCACTCCGTCCCTTGCTAACTCTGATTTCCTCCCTCCTTCTCCATCACTTCTGCCAACTAATTCACTCCTACCCTCTTTCTCCTCCCTCCCTTGCCTCCCCTCTGATCCCCTTTCCCTTTCTTCCTCTCAAACACACACACACACACACACACACACACACACACACACACACACACACAAACACACACACACTGTTTTCTCCCTCTCCCTCTCTTGTCTCTCCAAACTCTCTCAAGCACAACTAAGCCCTGAGTTTGAGTCCCAATGAGAGCGGTTAGGGCAATCAGTGCTTTTCACACCCTCTGATGTTCTTAAAAGGTGGAGGGATCAGACACCCCTGCCGTCCTGCCACACTCCACTGACACACCACACACACACACACACACACACACACACACACACACACACACACACACACACACTGTCTTACAGACGCGTCCAGAAACAAACAAACAAGCATAAACAGCTGATTACACACCTTTACACATTCTGACAACAAAACACACTCATCCATTTATGCACGCACACACACACACACACACACACACACACACACACACACACACACACACACACACACACGGTAAAATGCACCAGAGTCAAACATATTCATTGTGAGTATTTAATATAAAATATAAATCTTACACCCGTATTTTACTAAGTCTATAAATATGTTTTTTTTCCAGGTTTTGGTATCATGCTGTGCATAATATCCAATAATGATAAGATTTCATTAATGCCACTATTTTGTGAAGAATAATACATTCAAGCACGAAAACTAAAAAGATTGGGCAAAAATATGTGAATCACCCAAACAGGGATGGGATGTCAGAGCTTACGTCAGATACATTTTCTCAAATAAATAGTGCTTTTGCCAAAACTATTTGCTTCCACACCACATATTAAAGAACACCAAACATAGACTCTGATAGATCGTGTTGAAATTCTAATTTTGATTTTAATACTTTGGTTTCTGAATCAAATAAACAAACAAAATAAAAACACACACACACACACACACACACACACACAGAAAAAAACAAAGGGTCAAATATTTACCAGATGCCGAAAAAAAATAAAGAGAAACATAAAAACCAAATGGATTGAGAGGTGGCATTTTAAACCAATAAACCAAAGTAACAATAAGATCCAATGGCTGAAATTTGCTTTAAAATATAAAAAATGGACACAACATAAATTCAAATTAAAGCATGGATGTGTGTGTTACCAGCAAGGTTTCAAGTTAACAGCCTGGAGTTTGTTCTGGTGTAACACTGAGGCCTATGGGATCAGGTGTTCATGGTAGTGTGATATAGAATGCAGTTAGGAAACTAAATGTACAGCACCAAGCTCCCCGTAATGCGGCACTAAGCAATGACGCTATCAATTTACACTGTAACGGACAACACAGTCACTTTGCACCAAAGTGAAAGACACACACACGCACACACACACACACACACACACACACACACACACACACACACACACACACACACACACACACATACATACACACTGAGCACAGGAACAAGTTGAGAGGTATTAATTCACTGCATCATATTATTAATCCTGTCGTACTACCTAGCATCACAAAGGGAGTTTTTTTTATCCAGAAACATTTATTTAAACAAGAAAACTGAAGTGCAGTGGCTCTAATGTTATCCCAATGTCTCCATCCTCTCTGCATCTCTACTCTCCTCCCTCCTCACACCTCTCTCTGCTCTCTTCACCAGTCTGTCCTTTACCGCAGCCCGAGCCAACCCACCTTGATGAGCGGAGGCTCTTAGTCACGTTGTCACACACTGAAACACACACACACACACACACACACACACACACACACACACACACAAAACCAAGGGGTCATCCTTATAGGGTTACGCTGCACAAAGTCAGCTTCCCATAATGTGCCTGCTGTAGCCGGCATCACGCCCTCATGATCCAATTAGAAACCTGGATTCCTCCAATCATCTGCTGTGGCAACCAACGGGTAGACAAGCAGGCAGAGGCAGGCGGGCAGCACCAATCTTGTAAGTGCTTTTAAGGGATTAGAAGGTGGGTGGTAGGGAAGAGAGAGGGAGGGGAACACCTCACTGTCTTTATCCTTGGTCCATCTCTCAGTTTTTTGCTGTGACCAGAATGATACAAAACCTTCTATTGGCCGAAAAAACAATCAAAAGGTGGGTAACTGTTCATATGGGAGCTGATAAAAGTTATAAGTCTCATGTTCACTGGAGCTCCTTCTAGCTCGGGTGTCGCACTACCAATTTATCACAAGTCAAACACAAAGGCAACCATTCACACTCACATCCACACCTATGACCCACCTGGTACCACCAGCGTACTGTTGGACTGTGGGGGGAAGCTAGAGCACCCAGAGACTGAAAATCCACACAATTTGGATCTGAATTTGTGAGGCAGCAGTAATACATTATAATGTCCTGCCAAAGAACTTCACAGATGTATTTAATATCTTTTAAGAGCGACAGGGGGACAGGAAGATGGAGCAAAGGAACGCTCGTGATAAGGTTGTGGCACCTGATTGTAGTGAGAGCCCCTTATCAGAGCTGCTAAAGGGCAACGCACAGAGAAACCACAAACTGACACGCTATCTACAGTATATTTACTTTTTGGTTACAATAGTACAAACCACATGTCCAGGAAATTAAATCAACAAAAAAAACCACATGTGCATAGATGTTTTAAAAGCTGGTAGCAACTTTTATCCACAGAACTCATTCACACACAAAGAGCTGTGCATATGAGTGAGATAGCAAAGGCAACGTGGCAGGAGGAAGAGTGTACATATCTAGAGTCAAACATTTATAGTCAGATCTGTAACCCTGATATAGCAAAAACACCACACACACACACCACTAACACACACAGGTGGTATAAGCATTAATTAATGAGGTCAAGCAGAAAATATTTTACACATATATGATCTATGTTTTCATGTGTGGACACTCCAATGCCCACTACACGGAGGATACCCCCAACTCACCTCTCATGAGGTATTTTCTAATGTTTGAATAATTTCATAAAGTCATGAAATTAAACGACCATCTAATTGCTGAGGAATATGATATAGTTAAAAAATCTGATGAGAGTAAGGCATTAAATAAAACTACCTGTAATACTCAAATATAATGGATTACCTGATGACCTTTTGCATTCCAGTAAACTGTAGTAGTGCTGATTGCTTGATAACCAACATATAAGCATGATGTATGTGGTTCTGTGTGTGTGTGTGTGTGTGTGTGTGTGTGTATGTGTGTGTGTGTGTGTGTGTGTGTGTTCACCCCAAAACAGGTCTAATCTTCCTCCTGATTATTTTGGTTGAGGCATTAGCAGACATGAGTTTCTCACACACACACACACACACACACACACACACACACACACACACACACACACACACACACACACACACACACACACACAGTCCATTTAAGGTATGAATATGAATATTTCACTATGTCCTTTTACCTTGGAATGACCTGATTGTCCCAGCATGTGTACGTGTGTGTGTGTGTGTGTGTGTGTGTGGGTGTGTGTGTGTGTCTGCGCATGCATGTGCATGTGTGTATGTGTGAGGTGTGCTGCTCCAGAAAATACAGCGACTAATGCAGGAAGAAGATGTTTAGTTCAATGACAGAATATTCAGAACATTGAACACCGTTTTTATTTCTGACATCATTGTGGCTTCATACTAGTCACACCAGACTTATGCACTTATTCATTGTTAACAATAATTATTTTTATAAAATGCAGTTTTAGTGTTCTAAAAAGCTAAACACAAATATCACTTAACTTCTAAGTCTCTGAGAGGATAACATTCATCCATTAGTTAAGCAATCAGTTGTCATGATCACAATGTTTTTGCCTCTTGCAGACACTGTGTAGACATTTACCAACTTTTGTTGTTTTTTAAAAAAAATTAATTGACCTATTTATTGATTATTAATTAAATGTTTATTCTTAGTGTTCACAAAGGTCTTACACACAGCTGAACGTAGAGGTAAAACGAGAGCAACAGGGGGATATCTTTTTCTCACGGGGACTCTCTTGCCTGTGATTGGCCCAGTTCAAAATGCAGCTTGCAGCCTGTGGGAACACAGTGTGGATGACGACTCTATTGAGACGAGTATGTGTTTTACAGGAACATGAAAAAACAAAAGTAAGAAAAAAACCCTGCATGGTTTAATTTAACAAGCAAATTAATTGCTTAAAATTCTGCTGTGCATAAAGGTGACCAACCCAACGTCTGATGACAACTGTGTTCAAATGAACCATCCACTTGTCTGGACATCAGCTACAGCCTCATTATATTTTGAACTTTATTAGTAACTTTTCAGAGTCAGGTAAGTGTAACATGAATACCATTATAAGTAACTCCTATTGAAGATCATCATAAGTAAGTTTTTTTTAGAGGAATCTGATTAAAAGAACATTGTCAGGGTTTAATGTAAAAAATATTTCATCTGCTTGTTGGTTCGGGCCAATAATTGTTTTTGCTTAAGTCAACGCTGCTCAAATCTACTTCCCCAGGAGAGATGACAAACAGAAAGGATAAAAATGAACCAGTAAAGGACTACATGTCCTTTACTGAATATCATTTGCTAGTTCTAACTGGACAACTTATTCCTGTCCTTGTTTTACTGATGACTTCTCTGTCAGTGTTTCACCTTTTTCCTTTTACAAATGAAACTCTCCGTTCCCACTGTTTCCTCTCTCTCTCTCTCTCTCTACCTTTCAGTGACTGACCTTCCACGTACGTAGAGACTCATAGCTTTCTATTCACTCATCCGTCGAAACATAGGAGGAAAACCCACTGTAGAGGGAGTAGGGAAGATATTATGCCAGTGAAATAGACAGTCATCCGATATCATATGGGGTGTATATCGATTTTTAAAACTCTGTTCATGATTTATTAATATAACACCTGACAATTGGAAGTAAGTCATTTATAGCCCCAGTATGAAGGCAGTGCTTGAGCGGCAGTGAGACAGTCTGTATGGAGGACATCCTCATGAACATCTACGTCAGTCTGTTTGATGTCATCATGAGCAAGATTAGATTTTTCCCTAACAACGATGCTACGTTTCCGTCTTAGCTGTTGCTTTCCTACTTTTCGTTAGACTGAACGCTCCAACAGTCAAAGTGGGCATTCTGCTTATTTATGGTGTTCCCGTCGCTCTTTCACCTTATTTCCAACTGTCCCTAACAACCCCCTAAAGTACTTTATACTAATGAAATACATGATTACATTTTAGAATGGATGAATGAATCGATGAGCAAAGAGCTCACCTCTTACCAGAGTAATCAGGCTATTGATTACACCAGCTTTTCTCATAGAATTGACGATTTCTTATAGATTATCAATACTTGGGCCACTTAGGCCACACAGAGGTGACCAGGCAGCATGGACACTAGTGGTACTAATGAGCATGGAATTGAGTCACATTTGGCTAAAATAGCATCTTTGTGTTTATAACTAGATAACAGGTGATCGTCTATAGATATTGATACATTCTTCTCTGGTACTTACATTAATAGTACAGGAGAATGAATGTGTTGCTATTGTGATGATTATGCTGGAGTTGATTTTGTAATTATAATTAATCAACTCAAACACACACACACACACACACACACACACACACACACACACACACAGACACAGACACACACACACACACACACACAACTGAGTGGTGGGAAGGGAAACCCGAGCTGTACCGTGACTGGGATAACAGAAGTCCAGGAATAGTGGCAATCAATGGATGGATGGACGGATGGATGGATGGGTAGAAAAATAGAAGGGGAGAGGAGGTTGGAAGCAAGGCGGGGGGGGGGGGGGGTTGAAGGGACAAATGAGTGCTCTCCCAGGTAGAGGGGTGATAGTCCTTCTGAGTGTCTGTGAGACCAAATCCTTTCTATACTCATGGAGAATTACAAGAAAAGCAAATGACAAAGACCGGGGAAAGATTTGACAAAAAAACAGGGAGCAGGATGTTTTCTTTTGTTATTCAATCATGAAAAATAAAGAATCAACAGTTGTAATTCTTCCTAGATTAATGGTGGGCCCTTCCAGCTTCAATTCCAAACAGTTGAACAGGAATTTTTAACACAAACTTAAAAAGACATGAAACATTTAATTTTGTGTGCCGGCCATGATTTGGGAGATGAAGATAATGAATAATTATGCTTCAGGATGAGGGGCAATCACAGAAACATGGTAAAATGAAGTGTAACAGCCAATAGATTAAGATTTTACATTAAGTCTCAGTAACTCATGAAACTAAGCGAACAGCTTGCTCTGATGCTGGTCTTCAGGGGACCTTTCCAGCTTCCCTGTTAGCGCTCATCTGCAGTGTGGTGTCCTTCTTTTATCCACATAGCTGCAAACATCTGAGCAGGGAAAGAGAGAACAATGTATTAATGTTCGCAAAGACTGAGGCTGACAGTTCGGATCAAGTTGAAAGTTAGTACCAGCAATGACGACTATTGGCTTCCTGTAAGAAAACTCTGCAACAACCTGCCCAGTATTTAATTATTTTTTTTTACCCCAAGGATAAAATTCATTTAGTAGAGGTAGAGATGTAAAAACTAGAGGGTGGGGTTCAGGAAGCTGGGAAAGGAAGGGACAGTGAGTAAAATGAAAAACACAAATTTAGATTTTGTTGCTCTTAAACTGAGAGAACCTGTGAAAGAACTACCAGAAAAATCAGATCACGTGTGTCACCTAGAAAAGAAGGCAACAGGTGTTTTATCACTTGGGGGTGGCCGGTGTCTATTTCTACAATGCATTGTGCAGCAGTGTCAAAGAAACAGATGCCACCAGTATGAATGAGCTCGTCAGGAGAACAGGTAGTGTCCTGGGGACACAGCTGGAGTCTTTGTGGGTAGATCAGGGAGGACGATGTTGAGTAAACTAATCATTATTATGGACAATGCTTCTCATCTCATGCATACCACACTGGTGTGATCATATCTTATATTATCTTATGAATTTGCTTGATTGGATTCATTTTCTGTATTTATGATGGGCAATTTTATTTATAGTGGCAAAACCCAAATTTATTCTTTGCTTTTGATTATCCATATGTGCTTTTAGTGAAAAGTTATATAGATCTAAGTTATAAATAGTGAAGGAACTATGCTAATAAGAGAGAAATAAGACAGAACACATCCATCAACATATATACATCATAAGACAACTGCAGTTGTTTAATTTGTCTTCTGGTCACCTCATTGAAACAGAGATGATTTGTCACGATTTGAATTTTCAATAGCAGTCCAAATTCTCCTCGTCAAACCCCCTTTAAATTATTACAAGTTTAAGTATAACATATATTAATATATATAATAATGATAATAATATAATATATATAACATTGATGACACGACAAGGCCCCTCGAAACAATGCATCAGATGCACACGTGTTAAATGACATCTTGAAGCGTTACATTAAACATGTAACAGAGCAGAAAAAGAAATTGTTGATATGAGATAAGAGGTTCTTTTAAGTTCTTACTTTCTCTCATGAGTAGCACACACACACACACACACACACACACACACACACACACACACACACAAAACTGCACACACACTCATACGCTCACAGCTTTGGTATAGCTATAAAAACACGTATTGATGTGAAGACCTAGTCAATGACCATCAGAGGTAAACAGAGACTGCCATTAGCCAGCCAGTCAATCGCTAAAAGAATTCTGGGTAATTCTAGCACACACATACGCCCAGACGCAGGGATACACACATCGACAGCAAGAGGACACCCCTCAGGGGCATATTAACCACATACACACATCCATGCACACAAAAACGGCAGGACTACATTGTCCGTGTTTGCTGATATTTGTGCTCTTAGTCTCCATCTCTCTTCCATCTTTGACTCACCGTCTGTCTTTATTTGATCACTTTATCCAACTTTTTCTGCCCCTTGCTTTTACGTATTTTTGTATGTACGTATTTTCACTTTCCCTTGTGCCTTTCAGGGATAAAGTGGTGATTGCTTGTTCCTAGAAGGTCTTAACAACTCTCATTAGTGCAGTGCTGCAGTTTGTGTGTGCACAAGTGATGGAGATGATTGTGCATTAGTTATCCAGCTAATCAATGGGAAAAAATCACTGAACCTGGGCCACTACTCATGTTACCAACAGGGCTATTTATAAGGAGACACACATGTGCCCCCCCCCCCCTTCACACACACATGCTGACGCTCACGTGCGCGCACACACACACCGGAGATCAGCACAGCTTTTGAGACAGTCTGGAGGCAGTTTGTTTGAGTTCCAGGGCCTTTAAATTGAAGCTCAACTCCATCCTGATAGGATTCAACAAAGGATCAGCAAAGTCTTGCAGCAGGAGAGGAACATTAAAATTCTGGGTATATGGAACACGAAGAAGTACAATTCAACACACTATGCAGTGGACAACAAAAAAATTCTATTTTTATGACTGGAACTGTGCAACCACACATGACAAATGTATTAAAAATTAACAATAAAACATTGGTCAAATTACTGAGAAAACCACTCACTTATTCTTAATATAGACGTCACAACATGTATTTGTATTTCCTTTATCTTATCGGTCCCCTTTAGAGGACCAATAAGCAGACACTTCAGCTGTGAACATAAACTCAGTCATAAATATAAACGCATTAATTCAGCCATTAACAAATGTAAAAGGAATACCTTCACATTTAAAAACACTCATGTGGGTGAACTGTTCAATAAAACAGCACCATGTTTCTAAAATGGCCATAAAACTAGTGTTTTTTTAATTTATTTTAAAGTTATCACCATGCTGGGGCTAAATCTGAATTGAAATAATTACAACAATGCAATGTTTTCCCTTTGACTCTCTCCACTTTTTCACCCCCACCCCCCTCTTATCGGGCTTTTCTATTGGGAGTGAGACAGATTAACGTCAATGCTTATTTTACTTATCATACTGCAGCCAGTACAACCCTGCAAGGGATCAACTGGAAGCAAACTGCATCACTATAAAACACAGGGACCATGCTCATTACTACCACAACTACAAACAAGATGAAATCCATACACTGCACACACATTTGAATGATGCACCTCTGTGATGTACAACACAGTGAGTTTGTATTAGTTCATATTGAAGGAGACAATGCGAGGACTTTCCCAGTGCGTTGACCTTTAATTTGACTTTTCTTCACTCAATGGTACTATTTTGTAATTACATAGGTATTTTTTCTTCATGGTTGCATTTGTAAGTAAAGAAAATTACTTAATTTTCTATCGGCATTTCTGCTACTATAATAAATACTGTATAAGAAAGATATTGATTTTCTCCTAGCTAGTTCAACTACGTTACTCTTATATAAAACTATTGTCTAGAATTTGTGTGACTATCACCAAAGTGGTTGAATTTACACGAGTAAGTTCCAATGCTACTGTTATCTGTTGGATTTAGAAATAAACCACAATAAACTTTGATGCTGCACAATTACAAAAGCACCGTACCAACACCATGTACCTTGTTTTTCATTGTGCAATATTTAAAAAAAACACTGAAACAGGTTTAGCATTTATTTATTTAGTAGTCAAGAAACCCTTTTCAGAGGTTTCTTGACTACCACAGAATTATACCGTATATGGCTTTGACTTGTATTTGTGAGACTAGCTGTATTATTTTGCATTTCTGGAGAGGATATGTGGTTTTAAAAGCACTTTCAGAAATATTTACAAAGGCAGTATTTTTGTTTGTTTTTTCTTTTGATACCAACACTACAAACCCTATAAACCCATACAACCCATATATGTACTGTTTTAGCAGTTCATTGTTGCTATGTCATAGCTGCGCCCATCCCCTCACACTCCAGTCTTGGGAATTGATTCTACTGCTGGAGAACTCTAGTAATCAAAATTGGGTGATTTGGAAATTGAAAAATTTGGGGCAAAGTGATTAAAAAATTACATTAAATATTCCACTCATTTTTGTAGGTCTAAGCAGATTCATGTGTTGTCATGCAAGCAAACATTTTCATGAGTGAATATGTGCTGTGCAGTAGATGGATTGGTAAAAGACCCCCCTGTGTATGGGTGTATGCAAATTTATGTGCACCTATCTTTGTGTATTACTAGAAACCCTCCCGACATGTACCCTCTGACACACACGTGCACACACACACACAAACACATAAACAGTGAGAGCTTAATGAAGCAGAACTCAGCCTGGTGCCCATTAGCCTGATAATTAATAATTTCCCCCTGCCTGCTAATACACTTATCAAGTAGCAAAGGAGGTTATGTGTGTGTGTGTTTGTCTGTGTCTGCCATTGCCTGTGCACTGGTAAACAAGTGATAGTGACGGGTAAGAGTAGTTAACAAGACAGAACGAAGACACAAGTAAACGTCATTTTGGTGCGGGTGTCCACCCTAGTTATAACAATGTGGGTTGGTAAAATTACAAACAGCTCTATGTATAATGTATTTTAATGTCATTCAACAGCACCAAAATTAAAATGTTCATCTGAACTGAAAATTGTAATTTTAAGTTACCTTTAAAAACTATTTGATCAGAATTTCTTTAAAGCCCTTTTCATTTCATTTCATTTGTCTTGTTGAAGATGAGACAATGTGATGGTGTCGTCTTCGTAATCCAGGATACACTGGAGCCTATAGACAAGTCACCAATGTGTGTGTGTGTGTGTGTGTGTGTGTGTGTGTGTGTGCGTTTGTATATCTCTATGTGGCTCCGCGGTTCACTGGCATCACACCTGGAGTGCACCCTTGGCTGGGATAGGCTCTAGCGCTCGGCATCCCGTTACGGCGGAAAAAGTGGGTTTGAAGATGAATGAATGAAAAAGAAAATGTGGAACGAAAAGGTCAGAGAGCTGAGGAAATAAAAACATCTCGCATAATTTTCCCATTCTGTCAATTGATTTCTCTTTCTTGTCATTTTTCCTTTATTATTTCTCTGTGTTCCTTCCTGCCTCATTCATACAGCTACCTCTTCATTTCCTCTTTCACCTTCTGTCTTTCTATCTTTGTGAATAGAACATCAAAAGCCCCTGACTAAGATGGGGAGTGACAGTGTTTGCTATTGGTATGCAGGCAAACATGTCTGCTCCAAAGAGTAAGACAGAAGGCCTTCGCTAAGTGTTTGTTGGACTTTTAGCCGTTGTTCTCTCCTCTCCTTTCAGATCTCAGACCTTTCCCTTTCTCTTTCTTCTTCACATGTTCCATATATTTGATGCTTTGATGGAGCATTTTACTGCTGTATCTGTATGTGTGCATATGGAAAGGCTATCGTGACAGAGTATGTAGACATTTATGATTCAGTTTATATGCATAAGTATTTTAAAATACAGGTCTTAACAATACAAGTTTTTGCAACAGGGGAAAGCTCGTTTCTGAAAAGTGTCATTTTTAGTCCATTTGATTCTATTGATGCAGAGTGAAGGTGAAGCAATGTTTTGTTTTTGTCTATATTGTGTCACAAAAGGAACTTTAAATGTGAGAGAACTACTATTAAAATATTCAAAAAAAATACTTGCCAGTACTTTCCTACATTCCCAAAGTCCAACACACTCCTGGAACAGGTCTGACTTAATACTGGCAATGCGAACCGAACTCCAGCTCTGGTTATACAGGGATTGGAAAGCCCTCAGCGAAGGCCCCCAATCCCAGCCTCACAAAGCACTCCCAACTATCTCCCCTTTCACACTTGGAATTTCTCACTAGAGTTATTTTACACAGAAATTCCACAACAGTGTAATACTTCTCTACAAAGACTCTCTTTGTTTGCAGTGAAAAGTACAGCGATGGAATGATACCATTTTGATGTGTGATTTCTTTCTGGTCAATCACTGAGTAAAGAATGAATTAGCCAGGCAAAAAGTTATCGACCTCTCTTGTCACACGCCTCTGATCTTGTCGTCAGTCGTGCAGTAAGGAACTCCCAAATTTTGTGCTGCCTCTGTAATTTAAAGACATTTTCTGCAGATTGTCTTGATGTCGGGCGGCAGTGACGCGCTGGCTGGTGCTGTTCCACAGCAGCACAGCTCCGAGTCCGAGTTCCTGCGGTGTACTGGGGTCAAGCCCAGAGTTTACCCTGCCTCTCGCCCCATATTATTCATGAATAATACGGGGTGAGCCTGGGATAGGCTCCAGAAATGCTGCGACCCGCAACAACAGATGAAGCAGCTAATGAACATGAATGAATGAATGTCTTGATGTTTAATTACATAATAATTACTAGCTAGCAATATGTCACAGCCCTGTCTTGGCTTTCCTCTGACACAAACATTTGAAATGTGTGTGTGAGTGTGTGTGCGTGTGTGTGTGTGTGTACACACTCAGCGCTTCATGTAGGGTGCATCTGTTAATCACTGATAACCTTAAAGGACCTTCTCTCTCTCTCTCTCTGAGTTTCAGCCTTCTTTGTCATTCTGTTTCTTCCCTTCATACGTTTCTCCCTTCATGACTGTCATACTGGTATATTCGTTGTCAGTGTCTTTCTCTCATCTTATTCAATCTCCCAGTACTCACAGAAGAGTTAGCATCTTGTCCCAATGTTTGGCTCATCCCCACTGGTGTTTGTTGTGTTGTAGGTACTGTCAGTGGTGTGGCAGTGAGCCTAGTGGTGCCAGTAAAGCAGATTAGGACTTGATTTTGGCGAAGGAGGCTGGTAATTCCTTTAAACCAACAAAGCCATTCCATTAGCCCCCTGCTGTTGTCCTGAAAACAAACACTGTAAGGCTCACAAAACCCAAGATAGAGCACATCTAAAGCCTCCTCCGTGTAGCCACCACCTCAGACTATGTTACATTTACAAGTACCTTAAATTATAAGATCACAGACATGAAGATCATTAAAACAAAAAAAAGGATTTTGTTCATTTTGCAACTTGATCTTGTGAACTCAATACGTTTTAACAGCCACACGACACAATAAACAGAATTGCCTTGTACACCAATGTTATGTATATTCAAGGTATTGGTCAGCAGGTGATATTATTAAACCCTTTAAACTCTTTTTTATTTTTTAGAACGACAAACTATTTATTTTGTTCTTTAGGCTAATTTAAACCCAGTGACGGGCCGTGTATTTCACACTTCACTGATGTTCTACTTAGTCAAACTTGCATAAATACATCCCATAATACTGTAAGTGGTTCCCACTGCTGCCAACAATGTAGCAATCGAGGACTAAGGCGTTTATAACTCCTCTCAAATGTGACAGAAACGATCCCTTCTGGAGAGGCGTCAGCTCCACTCCTTTTATTGTCGCTGGCACCTTCATAGACGTCACGACCACGTCACAGAACAGAACCGGCTGAAAAGTGTTTCTTCAATAAACGGAAGTGCGCTGCGTGGATGCTAAAACTATGAAATGATTAAAAAAAAAGAATAAAATTTGAAGTTCACACAATTAATGAAAGGCTGTTTATCTGAGATCTGACAAGCAACCAAAGGAATGAAGCAGCAGATACAAGTCATTGAAATGAACTTTCTCTATAAGCCTGGCGTCAGAAGATAGGGTGGGAAATGTCCAGGGTGGACTTAAAGGAGAGCCACTGCTCCTTCGCATCAAAAGGAGACAGTTGTAGTGGTTCAAGCACCTGGTTTTGAAGCCTTGTGTGTGTCCTCCTCAAAGGTTTCTCAGACTCTTTCACGTGGAGGGAGACTTTGGCAGTGGACAGTGGAACACCGTACCTGATGATGTAAGGAACAACACCTCTACCACAATCTTCAAATCCCACCAAAAAACAAAAAACTGTAAAAATTGCTCAGCTTTGTAACGACCCCCTTGGGGGTTGTACACAGGTGTGTGTTGCAGTTGTGGTTATTATGTACTGATTGTTCTTGTGTGTTGTTTTATTGTATTTTTAATGTGAACTGCCAGGGGTCTACAGATACGAATTAGCTTGAAGATAGTCTGGTACAGTTCATCAAGTGGCAACACTTATGTTTGAACTTGACACTGTCCCTTCCGAATTAATAAAATAAAATGAATAAATGAATAGACGTAGAACTCACTGAAAGGATTACATATCTCATCTATCTGGGGAACGGCTCGGGATCCCCTAGGAGGAGCTGGAAAATGTTGTTGGGGTGAGAGATGTGTGGAATATCCTCCTCAGTCTGCAAGCATGTCCCAGTTTAGATTAGCGGAGGAAATGGATGAATGAGTGAATGAATGAATGCACGTTCACTTTTCATTTGACTTCATGGTGTAAACAGCGAGGAGCAGACCGAATGGGACACAAACAAACTGACTACAGCCAGACGGAGTGCAGGCTGACAAGCAGACAGTGGACTTGGGCTCCATGACCTGCTGCTATGGGATACACAAAAACACACATGCACCAGATGGGATATCCAGACCATTCAATAAACAGGATTACCTCTGTCATGGGAGGGCGGTATCCCCTCATCAACACACACACACACACACACACACACACACACACACACACACACACACACACACCATAATGGTTCACTGGGCAAGCTGATAAAAATAAGAGTGAAGATGTGTGTGTGTGTGTGTGTGTGTGTGTGTGTGTGTGTGTGTGTGTGTGTGTGTTGACAAATCTCTGATGGCAAGGATTAGGGGCACTTCACTTTTTCAGTCTCTTAGCAAAGAACCAACTAGCATGACACACAGAGAACTTGGATTACAGAAAGTATTTGACTATCTAAAATATTGAATATAGTGAAGTCTTATTTGTCAGAGTGTATGTCATGAAAAAGCAGTATGTTCCTTTTATTAATACCATGACAATATGCAGTAGATATGATGCTGTTCTGTGACATCATGCTCGCTTAATGCGGTGGTTTAATTGACCTTTGAGATACTAGTAGACATAATGAACTACATGTCTATGCGTGCAATATAGTTTTCATGTAGCTCTTAAAATACGCAACCTTATATTAAAAGTCCAGTGTGTGTGTCCAGTCCAGTGTGTGTGTCCAGTCCAGTGTGTGTGTCCAGTCCAGTGTGTGTGTCCAGTCCAGTGTGTGTGTCCAGTCCAGTGTGTGTGTCCAGTCCAGTGTGTATGTTTTAAGGGGTTTGTTAACAGAAAATGAACAAAAAAAAAATGGTATGATTTCATATGGTTTATGGGATCAATATGGGAACCAGTTTTTGTCAGCTTAGGGTTAATCAGTCCTCTTTTGTGATCTACAACATGCTTCCCTCCAACAGTGACCCAGAATGGGGAACACGTGTGTAGCACAGGGAAGAGTGACACAAGTGTCTTCAGTCAGTCACCATAACTAGATGCCATAAAATTCTACACATTCTACATCTAAGTACTTGATGATTTCAGACTTATAGTCTATTTATCATTCTAAATTTTTTTTTATTTTTTTTAAAAAAATTTTTTTTTAAATTTTATATACTGGTTCGATCCCCGAAGGGAAATTAAGAAAGCACACTCTAGCTACTGATTACAAACGCATGCATACATATTTGTGAGTACAGGCCCCTGTATCACACACACACACAAAGGGGCCTGTAGGCATGCAGGGGAGGTAGAGTGGCAGGCAGCTCCTTCTTGGTGCGCCTCAAATGAGCAATTTGTAAAGGGGACGGCACCTTGCTCAAGGGTGCCTCGGCAGTGCTCCGGAGATGAGCTGACACCTCCCACTGTTAGCTCACCTCCGGGTATTTTTGGGGGGGCGGGAGCGGGAATCGAACCGCCGATCTTAAATCATAGGACGACCCGCTCTACCGCCTGCTATGAATTCTATGAATTCATTTCAAAAGTTGACAAAGAAAAATAAAAAGACAGGAGCTACTTAATGTAGTGAATCATATTGATTCTTCTTCTCAGTTTGGCTTTTCCCTTCAGGGGTCTCCACAGCCAATCAGTGTCCTCCATCTAACCCTGTCTTCTCATCCTCTTCTCTCACACCAACTACCTTCATGTCCTCTTTCACTACATCCATAAACCTCCTCTTTGGTCTTCCTCTAGGCCTCCTGCCTGGCAGTTCAAAACTCAGCATCCTTCTACCAATATATTCACTATCTCTCCTCTGGACATGTCCAAACCATCTCAGTCTGGCCTCTCTGACTTTATCTCCAGAACCTCTAACATGTGCTGTCCCTCTGATGTACTCATTCCTGATCCTATCCATCCTGGTCACTCCCAGAGAGAACCTCAGCATCTTCATCTCTGCTACCTCCAGCTCTGTCTCCTGTCTTTTCCTCAGGGACACTGTCTCTAGACCAAACAACATCGCTGGTCTCACCACAGTTTTGTACACCTTTCCTTTCGGTACTGATGGAAGGTGAGGTTGGAGAACAGTGGTAGACATGTTCAAAATGTCACATAGATGGTAGTGTCACTGTACTCAGTCTTGGAGCTGCAGCTTTGCTGTCAACTTTCCATTTGAAGGGTCAGAGCAAACATCATTCGTACAGCTAAGTCTGGTTAGCAAACACCTGCAGAGCGCTCTGGAGCGACAACTCCCCCCAAGTGATTGAGTGATTGGCCCGCGACCGGTCTTTGGACATGCCTGAGGTAAGTTACAGCCTGTAGCCAAAAGCTTATGGCTTATTCTTTGCTGTCACTAGCCTTAGTCTAATATTAGCATCATGACAACGTGCTTGAAGAATAATTATATTATTAATGTCTGCGTGACTTTGTTATTCCACACTCTCCTTGTTCCTCTGAGACCTCCACATTACTGCTCTATCAATGTTTTTTTCTGACAATAAAACTACTTTAGAGACCGATTTAAAGCCATGGTATGATGGCTTTAAATTAGTCATTCTCAATTTCAAAGGAATGACAAGCATTTGGATTTAGGTACATCGCAGACACAGGAAATGGAACAGAGAGAAATGCATTGGTAGGAATTGTGGAAAAGGGAATAGCATGTCAGAAAAAGAGAAAAAGAGAAGGCTAGATGAATGCTGGGGAAAGAGAAGGAGCACTTAACCCCTGCTTAGTGGGGTCAGATCCCTGTGGTAGTGGGGGAAGAGGGTCTCTGCACATATTCACACACACACACATACACACACACACAGATCGAGGATACAGATACATAAATACATTCATAGACATACAACCGTTCCCAGACACCAAGCATCTACATGCAAACGCTTCACTGTAGTTTCATTTCTTGAAGGGTCTTTTGGACTCAAGAAGATCTTTCATTTTAAAACGTGTTTCTCACAAACACAAATGACAGCGAGACATGCACTTGGGACACAGCATGGTAAACAAACTTTTATGACACATTCATCTCCCACCTTGTCTGGTTATTTAAAGTTTTAATTTTAAACAAATTCAGAGTCTCTGTGCCCCCTTGTGTGTGCGCTTCAATGAAGAGTAGTGTTGGTACTTATTGAGTAATAAGAGCGGGAGTGGAGGAAAGATAACAGATGAAACACGGAAGGACAAAAAAAATGAAGCAGACCAAAAGAAAAAGGGAAATAGACAGATTCATGGAGAGCAAAAAAGAGAGCAATTGAGCGCAACTCAAAGAGAGAGGGGAGCATCAATTATTTAGTGAAGGTAACGTGAAGCTTCCTTGGATCAGGCAAACTGCTGGCTCTTCCCCAGAGAAAAGAGAGAATGAATTAGAGTGAATTTATTAGAGACGTGTGTGTGTGTGTGTGTGTGTGTGTGTTTCTGTCAGTAGAGTCCAGGAACTCACACACATACACGCACACATAGACACACAAACAGATCCTGAGAATCCCAAGCCTGAATCCCAAGCCTGTTTCCAGGTTCATTAATAAAACAGCAGCTCTTTATATGTGCTTTTCCCCTCGCTGTCTTCTCTTTCATCCTCTGTTTGTTCACACACACAGTGGGATTTCACTCTCTCTCTCTGTCTGTGTTTCTGTGTGTGTGTGTGTGTGTGTGTGTGTGTGTGTCTGCGTGTGCGTGTGTGTTTAAAATCCAACTGGGATTAGGAAATGACTGTTTTGTTCATCAATCTGACTAAGGGGGACCCTACCGTCGTACATATAACAATCTGACCCTTCTTCCATCACAGGTAAAGAACACCCCTGAACTGAATCTTTCTGAACTTTCCAGGTAAATTGATTCTGTTGATTCAGACCTTCAGACAGTGATCTAATGTTTTAACTCATTTGTATTGATCTCTACAGGGACAGATTTTTTACAAAATACTGTAATATGTCTGGGGGGGCTTGTTCTGCATTCATGAACAATAGAAAGTACAGTACGTCCTCGTGCATTCGCACATCAAAGATAGTCACGTGATAACATACACGCATTCTATTTGGCTGATGGCATCTCGGTTCCGTGAGTCTCTGACTTACGTGAGATAGAAAAGTGCTTTAAACACTCAATAAGATCAATAATCAAGACCAAAATGCTTGACATTTTGAACGTTCCTTATTAAAAAAAAAATTTCCTATTTCAGTTACTACTCCCTGTGTTCATCCAGGGTAGACGGTTGTCTGAGAGTCCCATCCTTGCTCATTTGTACTGTTGTTTATGATGTTTTCAGTTTCTCTATGTATTTCAATGAGTCCCAGGCAGGTTTTGTTACACCCCCGCTTCAGAGCGGTGACGTATTGTAATTGTCAGTGTTCGTGAGTTCGTATCTTCACAACCGTTGCAGAAAGATGAAACAAAGAACACATTACTGGGGCAACGGGGATGAAAACGAGATGATGACCTTCACCTCGTTTGAGAACACTTTGTAAACTGCTGTCATTAGGATTATTCTTTGTTAGACAACTTTTCTTGGCATTCCTTTAATTATTCCCTGTATTACATTTTTATAAACTTCTATGTAGTTAATTAAGCTCATCTGTTTAACATTTTACATTCCTTTACATTAGTTTCTTTACATTCTTTACATTTTTTTTACATTAGTTTTGTGTCTGCATCTGTGCTCCTCGCCTTGAAATAAAAGTTCCAGAACAACCTGAAATCAATGCACCATTGGATTAATTGTTTAGTTCAAGTCAGGGAGAGTACACGTTAGAGGCGAGCAAAACTGGAATGTGCCTTTTAGTGTCCACCAGTCTCTTTTTACAGTTTTTAGTCCAGTTTTTAGTCGCTCAAGGACTTTGTAAAAACTCTAAATTCCTAGTCACTCTTCCAACATATTTATGGATGGATGGATGGATGGATGGATGGATGGACACTTCAGACATATAACTCTGGGGCTGACACTCTCACTATTTAAAACATTGTAAAATAAAGAAATATTTTTCTAAAAAAAAAAATCGTGTTTGATGAAATTCAGCTAATATCCTGTTAGCGCAGGTTTAATCAGTGCTCAGTCATTTCTTTCTTGAGCAAACCCAATGTATTTGTCTTCATGGTTTTTTGAGTTTGTGAATGTATTTGAAGCACCTGCTGAATAGGAAATATAAAACTGTGCAGGATGCTGGTAATTCTTGTGTATAGTTGTGTATGTTTGTGTGTCCATTTATATTAGTGTGAATTAGTGATTGTTTTAAGTGTGTGAATACATACAGCTGACTCAGTGATTCTGCCCACAAAACAGCAGCCGCACCTTATCTGCACCGCTGTGACGTATCTGTGTGAGTGTGTGTGTTCTGTGCATGTGTTCAAGGTATCTGGAATAGGAATCTTAACAGCTTTCCACATTAGACGAGGGAAAACGTCAGCGTGCAATTGTAAGAGATCTATTTCCTGTACTATAAGCAAAAATCTCTCTCTTTTTCTCTCTCTCTCTCTCTATCACCTACACACACACACACACACACACACACACACACACACACACACACACACACACACACACAGAGAAATCCCGACAAGGAAAATTTGCTTTCTACTTCTAATTCTCCCTCTTTCTCTATCTGCATAGATCAGACTACGCAGATGAAAGAAAAGGAAAGGAAAGAAAAGGCAAAAACCATCAAAAAGACGAGTGCTTTAAATGTCCACATTTTATTAAAAACACACACTCTTGTGAGCACAAAACTTCCAATTATGAATTGTAGATATAAATCTTAGAATCAAGGAAGATTTTGGTCAAATAAGGTTGTAACCCAGAGACTTGACGGAGGAATGTTTACCTGCTGAGATGAGCAGACCTGCTATATAAAGCACATGTCAATCTAGTACATTTTATAGAAGTTGTCTAGTTGCCATCTTTATCAAAACCCTCTAAATTTTTTGTCCTAAGGTTTTTTATGGTCATTAGGGTGAACATGTCTAATGATAATCTTCAATATTTGTTTGGTACAGCTGTAATGGAAATATAAAAGAATAAAGGTTCAGGGAAAAACATTCCCATGTAACCAGAATCACTATGAAGGTTATTTTTGGCATTCCCTGATATTAGACCCTGTGAATTCAAATTCTATCTGTGCGTTACAGATATTTGAGCAGAAAAGTGGTGTGCCATGGTACTTTGAGTGGAGAAGACAGAATGGAGGAGATTGAGAGAGCCACTGCTCAGCGACTAAGACCTGGTAACCCTGGGGGTAAAGAGCTGAGTAGAACCGGGGCGTCTTGTGGAATAAACACCTGCAATTACAGTCTGCTCTGATGGTTAGCCATTTATTAGCAGGTGTAGCATTTATTATTTAAAACTTTTTTTCTCAGCCTGCTCACACTCATCTCTGATAGGAGGCGTTGGTCCGGACACGTTGGCCTTCATTTTGATTTTCTCATGCTTTGCTCTCCTGCTCTCCAAAACTTCACTTCTAACTTATACCTCATCTTCATTATGTGTTTTCCTTCCAGCTTCTACCTAGACTTCGAGATGACCTGTGTTGACCTTTACTGTTAACCAATATCGTAACTGTATGAAAGCTTCCCCCTGGGGTCAATTGACTACATCGGTGGGCGTCTGCAGCTGGACACAAATTGCCTCAACATGACAACCACTCCCATCTTCAATGTCTCTGGAGGAAAGACCAGGACCTCTGGCTTTATTCAGTAGTTTTCACTAAAAAATAAAAAAAATAAAATAACCAGTGATTTCAGGACCTTACATTACTGAGTGTCATCCCTACTCTGTTCATGTACTCTATAATGGTAATATAGTGGAAATATTCATTGAATATCAAGTTCAAAATATTTGTCAGATGCTATCTAATAATCATTCATAACACGACCACATCCAGAAGAGATAAACAGAGAAAGATACTTTAGGACCACAGTGTAATTTGACAACAGATGTTTCATGTAGTTATACATTCTACCTACAGCATATTGTTCATAACAGTTCTGTGATGACTATAATTACATTGTCTGGAACAGAACATCTCATTTTATAAAATCTAAATTTTATATTGTCAATCCGAGGCTGCAGAGATATTTGTCTAATTCCAGATGTGATCTGTACTCTTCTCTACCCACCCTGTCAATGTGTTGTCAATGACAACACAAGATGAAAACCAGAACTGTACCAATTTGTGTTTTTCGTGTTTCTATTTTTTCTGATGTATCAAAAATGTATCAGAAGTGATACAAATGTATTTCACAACATATATTAACCTCATGGTGTGTGTGTGTGTGTGTGTGTGTGTGTGTGTGTGTGTGTGTGTGTGTGTGTGTGTGTGTGTGTGTGTGTGTGTGTGTTTGTTTAGGGCTGAGTTGGGGGGGGGCTACATGTATTTGCCCATGGGTCACAGTAGGCCCATCTGTCGTAATCCAAACTGAATCAAACACACAGCTAGAAAAACTCTCCCGCAAATCTTCACCCCACCCCACCCCACCCCTCTCTCCCTCTCTCCCCCTCTCTCTCCCTCTCTCCCCCTCTCTTCCCCTTTCTTACTCCTTACCTCATATGCATACAAAATACATGCATGCTGCTTTCACAGACTGTGCACGATTTGTCCGGAATTTTTCTGGGGGCGAATAGGATTATACAATAAATAACATTTGGTACTTGAACAAACTGAATCTGTGATGTTTGAGAGCAATGTGAGGAGAGAAAGTTCTGCTAAAAGAGCAGATGTTCTAATTTACACTTCGTTCCGTAATGCCTGGACAACATTAAATCAATAATTTTACATTTTTCAGATGTGTGACGTACAAGCCTCCAATATCAATATCTTTAGCATTTAATTTTATTTCTAAAACTTCATAATTGTTCCATTACTATGAACAAATGAAATACTTTAATGAGATACTACTCACAAATTCAAACCAACTACTGCACTCATTAGTAATTGCCAAGACAGGACCTGTCCATGGTGCTGAATGTGGATACGTACATAAAACCTGTACAGTTAATCTGTAAAATAACCACAACTATAGTAAGACAACATACAATATGTCAATGCTGTGTAATTCAATGAATTTGAAATGGACAGCTTAGAAGTTAAGAATCACAGAAATATAGCAATTTTTGATTTAATACCGCTCACTCCTTTCTTCGTATGCCGTTTACATTTTTGTCAGCCTCAGTGAAAGTGTCTGATATCAGCCCTTCTTGACACAGCTCATCCTCCTGAAATTGCCATTGTGGAGCATGGATATAATGCACAATGATCAATTTCAGTGGACATGTCTTCTGGGCTTTTAAACAGCATTTTATCCTTACACTGCCGAGGAGAAACACATATAATCTGCGCCACATGCTCATCCAACTGTGGACTCTGCCCCAAGGAAATACTGGTTTCTTGTTTGCCAGAAGGCACAAAGAACAATGACTCCTCCGCAGTTTTTAGACCTTTGAAAAACAACATGCTAAGAGCAATACTAGTTGCATAAGAATAAGTGTCTGTCCGTCTGTCCACCAAATATCTTCACAACCGTTACAAACAGAAAGATGAAACAAAGAGCACATGACTCAGGCAGCGAAGGGGATGAAGATGAGATGATGAACTTGACCTTGAGAATAGTAGGTCAAAGTCAAATTTCAACTTTTGTACCCATTGTGGATTTTTGGAAGGCAGTCACGTGATACTGTACGCGCATTCTATTGGCTGACGGCATCCGGAAGTGCACTGTGCTCTGAGAGTCTCGTGCTTCTGAGAGACACAAAGGTGCTTTAAACGGTCGATAAGAGTATGGAAAAGGTAATACAGATAGAAAGTGGTTTAATATCAGTATGGGGAGGGCTCAGAATCGTTTAAATTACCGTAAATAATAAGATAAATAGTTTGTCGCTCTATCGCGGAATTCGATAATGGCGTGTGGTTCCTAGAACGCATTAACTGAATACCTTTTTAGGTACACATCTCTGAAACCTGATGAGATATAATCACAAACAAAAAGCAACATTTTCAGGAAGCCAGAGGCACAAAAATGTGTAGCTCAGGGTACCATGTTGAATTCAGGGGTGTCGCAGGATGTTACAGTCTCTGACTGCCTTGTTGGACTTTGGATCATAGTCCTAACAGTGACCTGTAATAGTTCTGGCCAAAAAGAGTAATGTTTTCTCAATTTCCACTCCATTTAATTTCTTTTCCACTTTCAGAAAAGTTGAAAAATGCATCTTAGCAGGAAGTGAGCAAGATTACAGAGGAGCAGAAGTGAGGAAAGAAATGTGTTACATACTGAAATGGGAGAAATGATATGAATATGCATAAAGTGAACTACACAGAGCTGACATGCTTGACTTGTGTTGCCTTTTTTTTTCTCCTTTCCTTTTTCCTAAAAGTAGGGAAGAGAAAAAGAGGAAACCCATGGGAAAGCTTTTCTTTTTCATCCAGTGGATCGAAGACAACACTCTAATGAAGCAGACACACATGCAAAAAAGCAAAAAAGCAGCTCACTTATACACAAGCCAGCTCAAACGGATGCAAATGTGCCTCCTTAGTCATACACAGAAGACAATCTACTCAAAATAGTGTATGCAAACACTTTTCCTTTCAAAATCTATTGCAAAGTTTTTATTTTTGTTAGCTATGGTAGCTGAAGGCCTAGATATGCTAGGAATTCAAAGTTCATGTACAGGAACTGATCACTTTTTAAACTGACAAAGATGTTTCTCAAATGAAAACCCAGAAAATTAATGTTCTGCTCTCATCATATTATTTTGGAGACACGTAAATTATTGCATAACCATTATGACAATTCATAAGATTTACTCCATCAAAGTATCTCTCAACAAGGAGGATGAAACATTGTTAAAACGTTAAAAAAGATTCCTCAGCTCTCCAGGAAAACAAAATATAAGGAGATTTTTTTTAGCAGTGTCTAGAAACACTGCAGAGCAGACAATGTCTTTATCAAGGGACAACTAAGAATTCAGTTTTAGAGATCCCCACAGAAGGAAGAAGAAAACATCCAACTGCAAAAGTACCCATTAAAAATGGTTCATGTTAAGTTAATGAGTAGCAGAAGAGAAATAAAGAAACATTAGATATTATAAAGAAAGATTGATGAAGCAAGTGTATGTGGGATGTGGAAAATTTGAAATAGTTGGACACATTTGTCTGATGTGATCAGTGCTGTTTGTTGTGTGTGCCTTTCTAAATCTGGATTTAGTATTGGTGTAGTATTCTCTTAATTCTGTGTCACCCTTAATTTCTTCTTCTGTCTCATGTCAAATGGCAGCGTCACCTGTGCCTTTTTATAATATATTGGTTCCTCTGAGATTTTGATTTGGGAACTGTAACAAGTGCAACAGAAGGTTTTCAGTCATGTTTCTAAATTTATGCCAAGTCTGCTGGACTCCAGTTGTTTCCTAATCGTGCACATTTTCTGTCAGTTTTAAAGCAGAGCAAAACAATGCCGTAGGATTAAAACAAAAAACAGTGAGGGGGTTGAATATGATGGGATGAGTGGTGTAGAGATAGGTGGGTAAACGAAAGAAAAAGAAAACTGAGCATGAGATGGTACAAAGGGGATTTAGGGAGAGGGAGGTGAGTGGGGTCAGACAGCGGAAAGAAGCTAATGTCTTTATTTCCTGGTGAGGTGGGACCTTGCATTTACCCCTGAGGTCAGTGGTCATGGACAGGGTCACTTGGGGTGCTGTGAGAGGACTATCATAATACAGAGGAAGAGAGAAAATATCTATAGAACAAAAACGAATGGAGGGAGAAAGAGTCACAGTTAGAGTAATGGGAGGAAAAGGGGGAAAAGAAAGAAGAGGGAGTTCTAGTTTTAGTCAGGAGTGGAACGTGCGAAGGTGAAAAGGTTAAGACAGGTTGAGGAGGGGGGAGACTCAAGAGAGACAGAATGAACGCACATCCATGAAATAATTGTAAATGTGGACTGCAGAGAGGATGAATGAGTCCGATTGAGGCGTGTCCATGTTGAATGTTTGCATCATGTTCATGTATGTGTAAGGGTGAAGTTTCTGTGGCATGAAAATAATGTTTTATCATATCTGAGGCGGCCGAGACATGAATACAAACCAATCAGATGTACAGCGGTACCTCTGCTTACGAAATTAAATGGTTCCGAAAGAAATTACGTAAGTAGAAAATTACGTAAGTAGAGATGTGTTTTCCATGCAAATGCCCTAATCTGTTGCAAGCCCACAAAAATTCCAACAAATGTTTTATAAAGCATAAAAATGCATCAAAACATGTAACAAATATATGTTAGTTAGATTATTACACAATAAATGAGAGTTGTGCATAATGTAAAAAACCAAGAATAGAGTAAAGAATAAAGATGTCGGTCATTTACCTTTTAACTGCTGTCCTCATTGTTTTTTGCCCTCTTTGGTTCATGCCCTCTTGCCCCCCCATGAACAACAGAGTGAATTCCAGTCCTCCTTCTGAACTTCTCCAACCACCCACACGATGCCTTAAACTCCTTAAACTTCCTTTAGTTTTAATAACGTGGTGATTGTAGATGCATTACGGCCATATTCTTTGGTGAGATCAACCAAACGCATCCCTTTTTCATGCTTTTCTATCATCTCTTGCTTTGTACGGACAAAAAAACTCTTTTCTTTTCCTCTTTTCTCCGTCACTTTCTTGGGGTCCATAGTGAATACTCTAAAAGTTAATATATTTACGTAAAACTATCAGAACACCTCATGGGTCGAGGGCTGAATGACGAGGACACTGCATAGACACCTATCTAGCTCCACACAGAGGTCCCTCTTAGCCAATGGGATGCCAGGATGCTAGGTAATAGCCAATGGCAGAGCAGCTATGAGAATGTTGCATTCAGGAACCTGTGGGAGATTCGAGTATCAGCCGATACTGTGTTTTTACATTACGTAAGTCGAAATTTCTTTCGTAAGTAGAGGTAATATTTTCCTGCTGAGAAATTTTGTAAGTAAAGACATTTGTAAGTAGAGGTATCACTGTAGTAACAGCTGCGGAGTGAATACACTCTCAGCAACAACAGAAAATCTACCCCGAGCGAAACGCTATAGCGATAGAGACCGCTCCATCCATCTCCATTCCCCGCACCTTTCTCCCTCGCAAAGGAGAGCAGCCGCACAGGTATGCTCAGCTTCTTTCGGTTTGGTCGATAACCGAATTTTTGGTCGAGTTCTGAGATGTAAAATTCTCAAATTTTTTTCGAAAACCAATTTGGTCGAGATCAGAAGCGTTCGATAACAGGTTTGACTGTATCTCCAATATGCTGTTTACCAAGTGTTTAGAGAGGAAGAGACCGAAACCTGGCCCTGTCACTCGTTCAAACCTGGCGCCCGCTGCAGCGTGCCGGTGCAGACGCAGGTGCTCGGAGTCAAATGCTCCCACTTACAAACAATGGAGAACGTCTTAATCACGGCTACTGGAGGACACGAGAAGAAGATCTAAGGGAAGTAATGAATGACAAAGGGGCGCTTATGTATGCTGGCTACTGCGGTACACGCCCACCGTCATCATGTCACACCTGTGACTTGGTTGACATTAATACTCAACATGCATGTGTGTGCGCGACGGATCTTATCCAGTGTTAAGGCACTGCCTCTGGCAATCAGGAAGAATGAAATACAACCCCCCCTGTAACAGGAAAGACAAGGCCTCTTTAAGATGGTGATATATTGTTTTAGATTTCCTATGATGTTCGACACATGACATTCATAAGAGGCTGTTTTTATTCAGTTTTTTATTTTTATTTTATTTACTGGATTAATCCCCGAAGGGAATTTACTGGGAAACTGTTGTCACTGACAGTGCACTCGAATGAAAAAAGGATAAACTGTGCATGTCGCTGCACTCGATCCTTTTTAACTGAGCTGATTTTATTTGTAATTACCACATTACTAAAAGATTCTGATTTTGATAGTGTTAAACTCTCAGTTTCTGTAATGGCTTTAGTAAAGTATGATAAAAAAAAATCTGTACAGCGATTTGACAGGAGAGACTAGCTGGATGTACCTGTTCTAACTATGCATAACACCAGGCAATGTACCATCTATCTTTAGTAATTCCATGAATACAGTGCTGAGGGGCAAAACATGCTGTCCTCCTGTTAATGAAGCTTTCAGCCCTGCGCCACAACCACACAATGACAGCTGGCAGGGGAGGGGCAGGAACTACATGCCATGAAATAAGATGGGGTAAAAACTGATTAGCAATTTTCATTTGCACTAAGCTAAACAAAAGAAGGCTGCTGCCCTAGTCTGCATATGATCATGGGGTGGGAGAAGAGGAGGGTAGCGGTGTCGATGGTGTTAGGCCCGGAAAGGAAGTGATCTTTAAGGGCTCAACACATTGTTTCGTCAGAGCAAAGGGGCATTAGGGACAACGAGATGAGAAAACAAGCAATGGGGAAAGGATGACAAGGGGGAGACGGGGGACACTAAAGACAGAAAAGGAGCAAAACACAGAAGGATTGAATTGGGGGGTTGGGGGGTAAATCAAGACGGCAGGTGGGGGAGGAGGCATTGTGCTTCAGAGTAAAAGAGGGTTGAGAGAAATGATATGATTATGTCAAAGAAAACACTGAGGGACAGGGCGATGGAAGAATGAGACTTAAAATACAGGGATTGGGAAAAAGAAAAATGAAAAAGAATATCCTTCATACATTCCTTCATATAAGTTACATTAAAAACAGTTTGTTGTTCTGGGTGTAGATTACATTGATTTATTTTTTTAACTTTTGACTTTAACTGCTTTACATCTGTACACCATCTAATAACCTACTGTAGAAAACACATTCATTGTTATAACAATTGTGTTGATGGCTTTTTGATTGAGTTAGACTTGGGAGTCGATTGCCATTCCTGGATGAATAAATTTATCTGAATGTGAATTATATGATATATGGTGTAAATGACAGACTCGGCAGGCCCCAACGTGTTTTGAGAGTCTGTTGGGACCGTCTGGCAGAACACTCTGTCAGTGAGGTCTTCAACTCCCACCTCTGGGAGAGCTTCTCTCAGATCCCACAGGGGGCTGGGGACATTGAGTCAGAGTGGACCATGTTCTCCACCTCTACTGTCGAAGCGGCTGCTTGGAGCTGTGGTTGTAAGGTCTCTGGTGCCTGTCACGGCGGTAACCCCCAAACCTGATTGTGGAAACTGGAAGTAAAGGATGCTGTTAAGCTGAAAAAGGAGTCCAATCAAGTCTTGTTGAGTTGTAGGACGCTGGAGGCAGCTGATGGGTACAGTCAGGCCAGGCGTACTGCAGCCCGAGTAGTCGTGGAGGCAAAAACTCGGGTCTGACAGAAATTCGAGGAGGTCGTGGAGGAGGACTATTGGTCAGCCTCGAAGAAATTCTGGCCAACCATCCGGCACCTCAGGAGGGGAAAGCGGTGCTCAGCCAACACTGTTTACAGTAGAGGCAGAGAGCTGCTGACCTCGACTGAGGATATTGTTGGGTGTTGGAAAGAACACTTTGAGGATCTCCTCAGTCCTGCTGCCATGTCTGACACAGAGGAAGCAGAGGTGGACTCGTCCATCACCAAAGCTGACGTCCCCGGGGTGGTTGCCAAACTCCTTGGTGGTAAAGCACCGGGGGTGGATGAGATTCACCCTGAGTACCTCAAGTCTCTGGATGTGGAGGGACAGTCATGGTTGACACGTCTCTGTGACATCACACGGCATCCAGTTGTATTGTGTGGTGCTGAAGCCATGGTTCCAGTTTGATAACTTGATGCATGGGGATGATCATGTTGAACGCTGCACTGAAATCAACAAACAGCATCCATACAGTAATGATCTCCTCCTCCAGATGTTGAAGGCTGAGATGGAGTGCAGAGGAGACGGCATCCTCAGTGGAACAGTAACCAAAATGATACAGGTCAAAACCAGAGGGGACTTTAGAAACTATATACTGCTTTATGAACCACGATGAGACACCAGGTCATTGAAGGACACACAAAAGACAAACAACCACCCATTTGGTGTGACTTATTCACTTGGGCTGCATGCTTTTGGAGATGGGAGGAACCCCCCAAGCAGGGCACCACCGAATTGAGCTACAAATTTAAGTTATTAAATCCAATGACTGCAGATGGCCAGACAATGGAGAAATGTGCAATCACCAATAAAAACACATGCTGTACATTTGCACTATTATAGTCAGGCCATGAGCAGCATTCTTCAAGGTTTTTGGAATGGTCGTGATGATTTGACAGAAACATACTTTAATGGTGTCACGATGCAGAAACGATCTTTTCCACTCATTACTGATATTCATGCATATATATTGTCAGGCCCCTGAAGCAAATGACCCACTCTACCGCTGCCACTGCCACCCCACCCCAGACTTATGGTTTGTTAAGAGTTATCCTAGCCTTTGAGTGTCTATATGCATGTATGTATTTTTAGCAGGCCGCCATTGACTTTTAGGAACTCAAACATGTGAAATTGCGCGCGCGCACACACACACACACACACACACACACACACACACACACACACACACACACACACTGAAATAAGTGCAAAAAGAGGGAGAAGAAAGCAGCTGTTAAGTTAATAAGAGGGAAAAAAATCAACAGTTTTTAACCGAAACACTGTACACAAATCTAATTTTAATTTTCTGCAAGATTAGGCACAATAATGACTTGCTTTATAAAAACCCATAACTAATGGCTTCCAATGAGCCAATCTTTTTTCATTGATCTGCTCACTATCTCACAGACTTTGAGTGCAAAGCCAATGAATTAAGTATGAAAGAGGCAGAAAGAAGAGTAAAGTAAAATATGAGGAAAAAATAAGAGTTGAAAGACAGACAGGTGCAGGGGAAAGGGGAGGGTGAGGATTGATGGAGATGGATGAGAGGTAGAAGAGGAGGGAAAAGTAAAGAGAAAAGGGCAGAGAAGAAAAGACAAAGGGACACAGAGTACCATAACTTTTTATAGCATCTAATTTTAGTGTTTTTGACCTGTGATCTTGACCTGTACTACAGAGTATAAGTCAATAACTCTGCCTGAGTTGTTTTTGTTTGAATTATTATTTTGTGATAGGACATCAGCCCCATAAATGCCATGACCGGTTCTTCAAGCACTGGAATTTCCCTGGAAATTCTCTTTCAAATCAAACAGTACTTTTGAAACAAATACTATTTTTCTGTTGGTTGTGAGTCCTCTGACTTCATGAAACTCCAATACTAAATCACTGGAGAACTGTCTTAAGGCATCGGTACGCTTCAACTGTAGTGAATATCAAATAGCATCTGTAGCGTCCTCTACCCACAATGTTTTAGTGCTTGAATTGCAAACTATAATCTAACATTGAAGCACACATCCCAAAATGATTGGCCTCATCTGTGGAAAGTATGATATAGCTGAGCTAATTTCCAAAGATCTTCTTTGTCATTCTTATTGATTAGAATTATTTGTGTCGATCTTTGGTCTCTTTGTGACAGTAATCCTTTCACATCTGTTTTAAGTGTGAATAAACATTTACGTGGAATGAACAATTTTGCCTTCAGAAGACATGAGATAATTTGATGTTAGCATAAATCCACTTCTTTTACACCTAGTTCTGGATTTGGCAGCTTGTTAGCAGCTTACCATTGTTTCATCCATTATTGACATGTACACATTCAGGTATAAGAGACAGATTTCAATTAAAAACAATAAAGTACAGATTATTCCTACTTGTTACTGTTCTTTAAGAATATAATGACAATAAAAAATCATCACATGTTTTTAAAGGTTATTAGCGCAAGTAGATATCTAGTGGAATTCTACATTACTAATCCTACACTTGACAGCTTTTTAGAGGCTCATTGACTAAGAGCTAAAGGTGGTGTCATGTGAGGAAAACGAGGAAGAGGAAATGAAATGAAACAAGCCTTTGCTGAGAACCCACAGGAGTTTAAATCCGGAGAGGACTGCTTGCGTTAATCCCCATGGATTAAGCTTCTAAATACTCCTATTCAAGCCAATTAATTCATGCATATATCTGTCTCCAGCTCTTTTCATGTCATTTAAGATGGTGGAGGGCGACTTCCTGGGAAATCAGGAGAAGGGTTGATATGCATCTACATTAATGCACACAGAGTGCTCACTTCAAAACCATGCTGCTGATACATCTTGATGCAGTACGCAGACGCACGTCCACGTACGACAATGCAGAGGAATATGTTGAAGTTTTAAGGGGGAAGCGATGGAGGGAGGGTGAGGAATGAGACGGACCTTGAAAAGTTGACTGGCATATTCTGACAGTGGAATACTAATCATGAGATCAACCTCTGGATAAATCTACAGAATCTCACTGGGGCTCCTGACTGGGAGAAGCATAAAAAGGATTAGCAGTAAATGCAGAGAGCTTATAGAGAACAGAGAGACATCAGTGGACAGACTCAACAACTTGAAACAAAAGGTTGACATGAAGAATGAAGTAAGGAATCTAAGAGTGATGCATTAACCTAAAAATATGATATTTGGTACAGTACAGTAAATTAGAAGAAAGAAAAGAAACAAAGGTGAAAGGTCCAACACACAAATAAATGAAATGACACACATGAAAAGTTTAAACCACAACAATGTACTTTTTTGGAAGCAGTACTTATTGCTTTGTTAGATATATTATTTTCTTGTTTGTACTGACATCACTTATAACATGCTGTCCCTGATGACATCATCAGAGCCTGAAAGGGACTGTGGTCTGTACAGAAACTTCAAATCTCCAGTTACCAATCTGTTTCCTGTCTCTCTCTTTGTGTGTGTGTGTGTGTGTGTGTGTGTGTGTGTGTGTGTGTGTGTGTGTGTGTGTGTGTGTGTGTGTGCATAAGGTATTAAGAGCAACTTACATACTCCCATGAATATCACAGGCTTGAGGGTATTGTTATAGAGTATCCGGATTACAAAAAATATATATAAAAAAATATGTAAAGTAATCCCAGACTGACATAAAAAATGTCAACCAGAGTCTCACATGTGGTTACAATAAATGTCTGAAAACACAAGTGAAAATAAAAAAAGATGTGTTTCCATCTAGACATTACCATTAAATGTTTGTCCTTGTAGGACCGTAGAGGGGCTGGAACCCATCACTGCTAACATTGGTGAGCAGACTGCTTCTTTTTTTGTATACCTGTTTTTTTTAATATTTTTAATATTTTTATTTTTTTTATTATAGGACACAGCAAAACCATTGGGAGTATCTAAAGCTTGCAAAAATAAAACAGACCTGTTATGTGATTAGCTGGCTGTGCTCAGGTTTAGCCTAGTGACAGATCAGTTATTGCTCAACATACGAATACAAATGACAGCTTTACAGCAGAAAATTAAGGTGAGTGTTCCACTGGGGCGGCAGTGGCTCAGCGGAAGGGCAGACGTCTCGAGACCAGACATCGCCCAGACATTGGCGGTTCAATTCCTGCCAGATATCATTGCAGTGTGAGCTGACAGTGGGAGGTATCCGCTCACCTCCCGGCCACTGCCGAGGCGCCCTTGAGCAAGGCTCAAGGGTGCCGTCCCCCCTTAAAGTTGCTCATTTGGGGCGCACCCCAAAGTTGTGACCCTTCACTCTGCCTCCCCACTAACGGTTGTTGTTGTTCTAATCACATGCCTACAGGCCCCTAGTGTGTTGTGTTTGTTCAGGGGCCTGTACACAACATTGTATGCATGGTCTGACATATAGGCATGTACGAGTGAAAAGAGAATTTCCCCACAGGGGATGAATAAAGTTGACTTTCTTCTTTCACTGATAATGTCTTTAGATAAAAATTACATACACTTTGGAATTTCTGCCTCAAAAGAGATTCCACCAATTCCCAATGTTATTGCAGGAGGGCAATGCCGGTTGGGTCGTTCAAATGTCCAAGGCAGAAAGCATGAGGGATTCTGGGACCCACAATAAATAGCTGATCATGGAAATCCTGATCTTTAAACCTTTGCATCTGTTATACACTGAATCTCAGACTCTGTCATACCTTAATAGATTTATCCCGCCAGTTCTACATTCGCCTCGGCTCTGTTACTCTTATCTGACATCGGTGTCTCTGATTGGTTGACCCAGTTTGCGCGCTATCCAGTGACATGCTTTAATTATTGAGCGGCTGACCTCAATTGGTCAGCTGGAACTGCCTAAAACACAAAGCGTCACATACAAACCTATTCCATCCACATACACACCAAGTCAGTTTAGCAGTGCGCTCAGATACCCACACTACATTACTGCATACTGTAACCTCATATGATCAGTCTGGGGATGGCTTCTCGGCTAAATATATATCCATCCTTTCTGTTCTGTTACTCCTCCCAACTCATGGATGCTACAAGCCTGAAGACCATAACCAGTATGAAAACCATACACTTTTATTATCTATTGTGAAATGTATAATAACATGTACAATTAAAAACAAGCACAATAAAAATATGAGTTAATTTCCTCAGACATAGCCTATATTCAAATATTTGTCACTCATAAAACATGTTATATGTTAAAATGTTAGATTGCAGTGGAAACTACTGAAAGTAAAAAAATGTAATCTGTGGAGACAAACTAATTGACCGTACCTTTGAATAACGTTAAATTTGTAGGGAGAAAAAAAGTGGCCATATAGTCACAAGTTATTTTCCTGTTAACTCTCCAGAAAGAACAAGTTGTTTAATGTCACAATTTACAAATGTTAATTACTGTCAACCAGACCCCCCCCCCCACACACACACACACACACGTACACACACACACACACACACACACACACACACACCTAAAACATCATGCATGTATGTGTCTATGAAGTTTGACACTGCGGTCCTTTGGACCATAAGGAGTGTATTTGCCATAATACCCTGTCTGCAACACTTAGTCAGGCAGACAACAGTGGAGAAGATCAGTGGCCAAAACTCCTTCACTGTAAACCTGGAGGGTCAGCATGGAGGTAGCAGGTTCCATACACACACACACACACACACACACACACACACACACACACACACACACACACACACACACATGTCCCACTGAGATGCCCGTTACTCACACCATCTCCCGGCCCTCTTCAAAGAGTTGTGGTGCAGCTCTCAAGGACACGACTGTCTGACATCTCCTCTTTCTCTTTTCCTTTTCACTCCACTCTCTCTGTGTCCCTCCCAGTCTCCCATTTGTTTAGTCGCAGGACACTGCCACGACAGACACAAGTGGGTCGCAGCCTGTCTGCTTTCCTCTGTAGTCTTTTCGTTCGCCTTCTCTCTGCTCTCTTCTCTCTATCTGCAGCTGAGAGGGAGAGCTCTTTCTCTCAGCCATGAAGCCTGACTTCTCGCTTCTTTCATTTGTCGGGTAGTATGAGAAGGAGGAAGCAAGAGAAACAGGAAGGGAGGGAGAAAGATGAGAGGAAAGAGGTGCTGCGTGAACTGACCAAACTGATGTGCCACTCCAGGACGCTCTGCAGACAGTCAACCAGAGTCCCGCTGCAGGGATGGCTTTACTGTAAAGCAGAACAAGCAAAAACTCAACAGATGACTCAGAAAGACTAGGATTACAGGCAAAACTGGAGAAAGTAACTGACTTATGGGTTCAACATTGTGTTTTTGACTTATAAAAACAAAACAATCCTGAAAATATGAAATGGAATTTTAAAGAGTGTATGTTGTCTTCCCGAATAAATAATAACTTGTTCTGGAAGAGAAGAGAGAAAATATGAAGTCTACATATCCCCCAAAGCCCTTCCGTCATTTCTGAAAAATGGTCCCGGTAGACCTGATCTAGAAAGAGCGACATGAACAAACACAGAACACAGAAACACACATATTTATGGAGAACAGGGGTCCAGTTTCCCACCAGCTCCATCACCAGCATTCTTCTGGCAATGTTACCAATTCAACAATTTGGGGCTAACATGCAGAAGAGAGGAGGAGCAAAACGTGAAAAACCAGGTGTAGAATTGGACTTGGGTTCTCAGCGATATTTTTGATGGAGAAATTTGGGCGTATTCTTTATTCTAACAAAAGAACAATTGACTTAAACACACTGAAGCTTTTTTTGCCGATGCCATAGCACACAAGTAAACCCAAGTTTATGATCTTCTGAATATTATGCCAGCACTGGAGTCTGGACTGTTCACATGGCTTGGATGTTACGTTTTATTTTAAGTTGAGCTTGTTTAGGTGTGGTGTCATGTCAACCAGAAGGTTAATTATACCTAGTCTCTTCACGATTAATTATTGATTATTCTTTTTTTAATCCCAGTTACATTTTTTTCACATTCAAGTGCCTGCTGGTATGTTGCCACCTTGCCTTTGTGTAGCTGGTACAGTAGGCCATTTGAATTTGCATGAAATTCCTGTTGGGAATCTCAAACCAGATGATGTTGTTGAGATGAAGATAATTTGAGAAAGTTGATATTTGATAAGGGACAATGTTTGACTGGTTGATTTCCATCATTTCTTTGTGGGCTAGGTCTTTTCCCCTCTGGTGCTGGTTGTAAATCCTGACCCAGGATGTCCACACAGAAACCTTCCCTGTCTGCCTGTCAGAGTCCGATCGAATTCAAAACTTGGAAATTGACAAATATATGAGTTCGACTCACTGACTACACACACACACACACACTCACACACACACACACACACACACACACACACACACACACACACACACACACACACACACACACAATAATATCAGACTTCATACCAAACATGTGAAAACAAATGTATTGCTATTATAAACCAAGCACACCCGACGTACTCAAAAATCAACGCGGTGACGTAACGACTTTGTGTTGGCAAATCATGAATGGCGCTGGGCGGGGCATTGTGAAGCTATAGATGAATGTTAGCAGACTAACTGGAGAAAGAAACTAATTGTGAGATTCAGAAAAGAGCTAATGCTAAAGGAATAGGCCCCTGTCAAAGGAGCAAGATGTTCCTCTACACTATCACAGCTACTATCTCAGCTACTTGGTGCTACTTGCCTCTCCATGTATGCTGAGCTGGTGAGCATCTTACACCCTGTTACCACATGCTGGACTGACTCTGGGGCTTCTTTACATAGCCTGCACCTTGGGTCAGATCTACTGTGGTAGATATTGGCCTCTATTGCCCTTGTACTTAGGGCCTGTTCTTGTGCTGCCATGATCAGTGATCAGATCAGTCGATTTCTCGCTCATTCCTGGCGTACAGCTTGATGTCATCCATGTAGAGGAGATGGCTGATTGTTGTCCCGCTTCGGAATCGTTATCCGTAGCCACTCTTTGTGATGATGTGACTGAGGGGGTTCAGGCCTATGCAGAACAGCAGTGGTGATAGTGCATCCCCTTGGTATATGCCGCACTTGATGTTAACTTGGGCAATTGGCTTGGAGTTAGTCTCCAGGGTTGTCTTCCACATTCCCATTGAGTTCTTGATGAAGGCTCTTAGTGTCCTGTTGATCTTATACAGTTCCAGACATTCCAGTATCCACGTGTGTGGCATTGAGTCGTAGGCTTTCTGGTAGTCTACCCAGGCAGTGTACAGGTTGGTCTGCCTGTTCTTACTGTCTCAGTGTACTGCTCTGTCCACCAGTAGCTGGTGCTTGGCTCCCCTGGTGTTACTACCAACTCCTTTCTGTGCTCCGCTCATATATTGATCCATGTGCCTACTCAGTGCCGGCTGAAGCCTCCAGGGGGCCATAGGTAGGCCCTCTATCCAGGGGGCCATAGGTAGGCCCTCTATCCAGGGGCCCTTAGAGTGGCGTTCAGTGCCGATGAAAAATTTGGACGTTATATATATATATATACATACATAAGAGAGAGAGAGAGAGAGAGAGAGAGAGAGAGAGAGAGAGAGAGAGAGAGAGAGAGAGAGAGAGAAATGCATCTGAAGTCTTTGGCATGAATGTGTATGAATGTATAAAGCACACTGAGGATTATGACAAAAGCGAGGCACGGAGAAGAGACAGGGAACGAAGGTGGAGGGCAAGGACAGGGGTGAAGGGTGTAACTCACTCCTGTCCCCATCACCAGCTCCGAGGACTAATTTACCTAGAACAATCAATCAGATGAGGAGGCAGACACTGATAGAGGACTGCTATGCAACAGGATCCACCACATCCACACACACTGAGAGAGATGGAGGACTTGCATGCAACAGGATCTATTCACACAGACATACTTTTTTGCTGACTACAGGGGAAAAGTTTGCTCATACTGTATCTGTAGCCTCTGTTCTGACTTCTACCGTATAGACTCTACTGTGTACCAAAGTCACCGTGGATCCGTGGGGTCACAGCAAAAGGTCAAGACCCACGAGACAATACAGCACAGAGGGAACAGAACAGGAGTGAGTGAGAGCAAGGGGGTGAGGGAGAAAGGGGAGAAAAGAGAGACGTAGAAAAGAGCAGTGTAAAAACAGAGGACGGAAACAGTTATGAACAAGAGGACACTGCACCCTGCCACGCTCTCAGAGAAAGATGAATTAACCTGCAGTCAAGAAAGGGAGATTAAAAAACAAACACTGATGATATCAATGTGATGACATCAATGAGTTTTCATCCCACCTCAGATGTTCCTGCTTTATTTTCCCCTGAGGTTGTCCATTTAGCGTAACACTTTATGTCTCACCATGACAAACACAGTGTCTCCTGTCCAAATGCTGAAAGAGTATCGAAGAAAATAAAAGATCTCGATGAAAGTGTCACAAATGATAAAAATTTACGGTTGTTATTACGCATACCCTGTTAATAAAGTTGCGACCACAAATAAGCATTAAAATTCATTCTTTTTAATGACATTTTCATTTACCTTTGTCGTGATTTGTTGTCTGCAGCAGGAGATTTGATTACTGGGTTAAATTTAACAAATAAAACAGCAGAGGAGAATTTCTTGCCATTATTAGGCCACATTCTGTTCTTAAAATTTGTTCTGTAAGCAAGCTTTTTCCTTGTAGGAGAAATCCTAAAACAATCATGTGACAATATTGTAAAGATTTTTAATTTAGAACAGAACTATTTTTCATTTTGTATTCAGTATTTTTATTCACTTTGTTCCATTCTGTTTTATCTGTCACAAAAAATTTTTTTGTATATCCGAACTGGAGGGTAATCACAATGATTCTAAATAAGTCCTCAGGTTAAGATAATGCTGCGTAAATGTTTGTTTCATGAATTATGTCAGGATTTGATTGTTTTATATTAAGTTATGACTATTTGTTCAGAAGTTTGTTCTCTGCACTACACTGATTTCCCTGGATCACATTGTCCTTCATCCATATCTAAAATACAACAACCAACATCATGAATCTAAACCCCATAAACTTGAGCTGATTGAATTTACGACTAATTTATTTGACTTAAGACTAATTGGAGCAATCCTTTATTTATCTTGTAAATCACTCCAATGCTCCTCTCTGTGTGGGTCCATCCACGGAAGAATCAGAGTGAGAAAAGGCAAAAGGACATGGAATCTGCACTATATTGTAAATGATGACATATTTAATTTAGGCCCTGCAAAATAAATTATAAAGCATAGCTGTTATAAAATGAGGACAGAGGATAACGACAGAAGCCTATTCAGTGAAACGCACGCACGCACACACACACACACACACACACACACACACACACACACACACACACACACACACACACACACACACACACACAGGTAATAGTTAACAAATATAATTACTAAATTGATATACCATTTAATAAATGACTTATTTATGTTCACTACTGAAGACAGAACCATCAAGGTTGAATCTGAAGTCGCTGAAGACGACCTGGGTAAGTGAGAACCTAAACCAACAGTGCAGACAGGCTGAAGGTAGCTGAAGTGTATGGTTATGCTTTAAAACTCACACTTATGCTTATGTATGTTTTCTGGAATGTATTGAGTTTCCCTGAATTTCTTCTGTGCAACACACAAGTGACTTTCATCAATCAATCCTCTGCAGTCAGGAAAATGTTATATCTACATTCTTACCAAAGCATCCCATGGGGGGGTTTTGGTAAAGAGGCTGTTCCAGGGTTTTTGACGTGGCAGATGTGTGAAGAAAGTCACGTTTCCCTCCGCGCCGTTGAAGTCACTGGTTGTAAAATCGACTGAACAGAGGAACAAGCTGTGGTCTTGGTCTTCCCTTAATTTTGTTACAGGTTTGCCAATCTAATGCCATTAAATGTATAGCCTGCATTGCACATCTATTGATTAACAAATGACAACAGCGTCAATGTGTCACAATGTGCACTTGAGGTCAGGGACATATTGCCTTATTTCAATTCTTTCTTCCCTCTCTCTCTGTCTTTCTCCTTCTCTGTGTCTCTCATCCATTTCCCTTCCCAGCCTTCCCTCGATGTCTTCCATACCTTCTCCTAAATAGGTATTGAAGTTTTCTATTTAAGGCAGATGGTGTTTAACTTTGTTGGGGTGGGAAGTGAAAGGCAGGCAAAGGGCCATCCATCTCGCTATCCACCTGCTGACATCTTTAAATGCTATCGACACCCACTGCCAGCATTAACATGCAAAACTGCACTGCATGTTTGATTTCATTAGCTCATTGCACGCACAGTTTTCGCTCTCCCTGTCGCTGGGATTCTAACTGCAGTTATTGGATTGGATGCAGAATTGGCAAATTTTCCAACTTGTCAGTAAAATTGCTTTTCAGCACTACACTACATCAGTTTTCTAACTAATACATTAGCTGTTTGTGGTCTTTTGTGGATTAATCTGAATCAAAGGCTGATTGGTTACTAAGGTGGAAAAAAAATGAATGGAGGGGTAATCAGACGGTAATTGAAAATAACGGAATCAACAATGGCAGGAAGAGTTATCTTATTGGCTAGCATAAAAGAACATAATCAAACGGCTCAAAGCTCATGGTAATTCCATTCAAACATGTGATGCATTCACTTAAGAAATAGAAGAAAACAGCCTCTTTGTTACAGAAATAGAGCTGAGAGGTGGAGTTTGCTTGATTGAATAAATAATGCAAATAAATGAATGACATCAGATCACATTAAAAATGAAAAAAATAAACAATTAAAAAAATAAATCACGTTGATGTGTCAGTTTTTACAACATAGCACATAAATGAAGCCTAAAGACTGGTAGTGGAGGAGATCGAAAGACAAATGCAGAATATTTGATAGCTACTAAATCATTGGTTGATTGAAATAATATCAAAACCTGTTTAGCTTCGCTAAAAGTGTAAACACTCATCGTCACTGGTCGAACAGGTGGAGCTGTTTCAGTCAGGACCTACTTAATATTGACAGAATGTATAACTTTTTGATGGTCATTTGCCCAACAAACATGTTTAACAATAAAGGTAACATGTCTGTCTTTGTGATGTCATCATAAATTGAGAGGAGAGCTGGAGCGATGAGTGTTAATAAAAATCCTCAGCTAAAAAGCCGATGTCAAGCCACTTTATTTTTCCTGCTGCATTATAACCAAACATCCATGTTTTCAGTGCAATCCTGCTAGGTACCAGAATCTACTGGGCAAAATAACACGGAGTCCATTCAGAAGTGGAGCTACAAGGGTTGTTTTTACATACATTTAATATAGATGCATGCAAATTTTATGAGTTTGTCATATAAAAATAAAACACAGTCAGACATACTGGTCTAAAACTGTAAGCAAGGAAACAGAGTACTGCATCTTTGCTGCCACCTAATGCAGATATCCCTTCTTTGTCCAAAGCTCAGGCTTTGCTTTTTTAATCCTGCAGTGCTGGGTTTCAAACACGCTCACAGGTTCACTGCTCCTCAGCACTGGGGCAGGCCTAAGGTGGTATGAGATTTTGTTTTACAGGGGTGGCACCGTGTGAGGCATTTGTGATATGCTAATTTAATCATTTTTGTTCACTCCTCCCCTTCCTTCTTTCCAGTTTGCTCCTATTAGTATAATCACTTCATCAGGATTCCTGGAGCAGGTGGAGACAGAGAGAGAGAGAGAGAGAGAGAGAGAGAGAGAGAGAGAGAGAGAGAGAGAGAGAGAGAGAGAGAGAGAGAGAGAGAGAGAGAGAGAGAGAGAGAGAGAGAGAGAGAGAGAGAGAGAGAGAGAGAGAGAGAGACTCACTGAGAAACAAAACCGGTAGAAAGGGAGTGCAAGAGAAGCGACTGGATGTGCAAACGCCACAGCAGAGGACCTTTCATCTATGAGCGCATTCAGCCCCCACTTCTTCTTGTCTATGGTGCGCGCACACACACACACACACACACACACACACACACACACACACACACTTTTAATTTTAGTGATGGTTCACTTTAATTATTATGAAAATTAAATCAAATGTAATCGGTGGATTAATGTGACCAATGAGATAATTTAGCTGCATGGTGATGAGAGCAGGGTGGATCATCTATAAATCTCCACCAACACGTTTGGAAGGAGGCAGGAGGCAGGAGGCAGGAGGCAGGGGGCAGGAGGCACCAAAGCAGAGGCATGTAAAGCTAGGAATGTCCTTTTGTTTTGTTTATGCATTGGGGTTTAGGCTCTTTTTCTTTTGCTCTTGTCAAACCTGAGGAAAAATAGAAACATGACATCGTACTGTTGACACACTGACTTCTATGGATCGTTCATAATGACTGATCCATGCTAAATCAGAAATAAAACAGGTACAAATCTGATGGGAGACAAGGCAGTCACAAACTGCAACATCCCGCGACGGAATTAAAATGTTACCCTGACCTACTTGCATAGGTCAAAAACATCAAAGCTAGATCTCCGAGCTACTTCCATAGATCAAGGTACTAGCTTTGATCTATGGAAGTAGATCTAGTTTGACAGATTATGTTTGCCTCCCAATCTCCTCTTTTAAACCTTCTCCTCCATCCTGCAGCTTGCTTTATTTTCATCTTCTTTTATTCCATCTCTTGTCATTCCTTTCTTGCATGTCTCCCTACTCTTACTACTTCACTCATTTCCCTTCCTCCTCACCTCCTTGTCTTCCACCCTTAATCATAGTGTGAGAGAATTGATAACCGTCTATTACCATATGTTGCTCCATGATTAATGTTCTCCGGTCTTTTTCGTTGTTTCTCATTCATAGCTCATGTCATGGGCCATAAACTAATACCTAAAAGAGATCTGCGAGATGATTTCCACTCTAAAAAAGAGGGCAAGAGAAAGAGACATTCAGAGGCAAAGGTATTGATACTTAAGTGTAGTAAAGGGCACAAAGAGAGCAGCTTTTAGCGCCACTGTAGGAAAGTCAAAGATGAATCAAGGGGAAGAGATAGAGTTCTTTGTGCTTTGGCAGTGATTGAAATATTTAGTTCCCTTTTGTCTGGCAGAGCAGGTGTCAGCATTATGCCAAATGGAGTTATTAAGGGCATAAATCTGAAGCAGGAGCTGATTTGTTGCACCCATCATGGCATATTTATTAGGTACCACCATACTGTTATGAAGCTATTGATAACAAGTGACAAGTATTGTGATAGGGGGATGAAGAGGAAGCTTCCATCATGCATCACTGTATGAGAATGTTCTATTACCATTTCAACACGAGTAGGAAGTTACATTTCATGTAGGCTAATTAAATAGGTGTTATTTTTTCAGTGGCTTTGCAATCATTTTTTTCTGTCATCTTTCTGCAACGGTTGTGAAGATATTTGGTGGACGGACGGACGGACACACATCAGCTTCAAAAATTCAACAAAGGCATAAATGGAAATCCATCTAACTGAACAAAGTGACTAGAACAATAACTGCCATTACACAACATTTTGCACATAGAGAATTAGAGTAAACTCATGGCGCTGCTGCATCTGATGGCTGTGAGTAAAGTCATTCTGCAGAACATCTATGAGACAACAGCCTGATGCTAAAGGAGCTCCTCTGTGATGTGATGGTGGCATGAAGAGGGTGAGTGACATCATCAGTGATGGACAACAACCTGTCCAGTGTTTCTCTGCAACCATCTTTGCAGCACCATCACACTGGACCGCTTTATGTAGCCCGTATACAGAGTAACATCTTATGGTCCTTCAGAATTTGCAGATGCAAACAAACTGAAACATAGGCAGATTCATCTGTCATTTACCTCCCTATGATTCCCATGTTCTGAACATTTTTGTGGCTGTTTTATATCCGTCTTTGGTCTTTTAGATCATGCAGACAGACATGCACACAAAGAGTATACTAGGGATGAGCGAGTACACCACTATCTGTATCTGTATTTGTTCAGCCATCTAAATGTTCTGTATCCGTACCTGTACTCAGAATGGGCGGGACTTAAACTGGAAGTGGGTGTGGTTTGACCGGAAATGGGTAGGGCTTAAATAGGTACGTTATTTTAAGTCTGAAATTGATATGGATTGATCAGAAGTTATTTGTTTATTTTAAAACTATTTACAGAACAGCCTCAAAATTGAAATTCAAATCAATGTTTTTGATCACAAAAGTAAGAACTATTTACAGAACAAGTTTTTATGAACTCAGAAAATGAATATTCTTAAGTGTATGAATGTTTACAGAACAGACTCAGAATTGAGATTCAAGGATTTTAATCACAATAGCAAAGGAACTGTTTAAGGAACGAGTTTTTTATGAACTCAGAACATGAAGTGCATTCATGAATACAATGCAAGCAATAGAAAGTATGCATGAACAAGAATTGTCATTGTGTGTGTGTGTGTGTGTGTGTGTGTGTGCACAAGTTATGTAACAGTTAAAATATACAATATACAAATTATTAATTTGAACTGAAGTGACAAAGTGTCATACCAAGAACAAGCAGGTACAAAAAAAACAAAAAACGACTTGAGTGGAGGCGATGCGACATGAGCAGTTTTCATCTCTATCTGGTCCAATGCACCGCGGACGTACAACAAAACAAAACAAGAAACAAGTTCACTAAGTAACCTTAAATAGACCGAAATGGAGGCAAGCTGAACAAAACCTAAGGATAACAACGTGAGCTGGCAACTCGTACTCGGCTCAACCCTACTACATGCATTGTGACGCACTAATAAAGACTGTAAATGCATGATCGACGTGGTTAGGAGTTGTATGAGCATTGCATATGACCATTACACTCTGGCGGGGCCGGTCAGATAAAAGATGCACCTTGAAGAGAGTGAATGAGAGTGGGGGAAGTTAAAACATGAACAAACAAAAATTACTGCTTAAAAATTGAGATTTTTATATTAAGTAAAATATCTTCTGTCCTTAAGAATTTTTTCTGTGAACTGTGGTGGAGACATAACGCATTGCTTTCATTAGTTTAAGTTTAGAATTATATTCTAAATCCTTCGATCAGGGATTTTTTCTATTTGGATTCTGTCAGATCCAAAGCATAACTTTAGTGTCATGAGACACAGAGGGATGCATGTTTCATTTGGCTTACTTGACTTCACAGACACCTCTTCTAGTGATGATTATGTGAAAATTACTTTCTGTGAAATACAAGAAAAGCTGCTCAACATACAGATTAAACCCAACCATGTCATTGGAAATTAATGATGATCAGCTTCCCCGGCTAGGGTTTTTAAACTATAGTTCCCACTGGGTTCTTGCATAAAATAAATACAGCAGTTGTGGACTTATCATGATTTTGTACACTAGGTGTGGTTCATTATTTTTATTGACTAATATCTGGCTGAAATTCTATTTTGCATCAAGCTCTGTTTTTACATTTAAATGAGCAAAGGCATTTCCCAACTGACTTCTTCCCTCCTGCAGATTCCCAGAGGGTTAAATTGAAATTCAATCACTGAAGACAATTGGAGTGTAATTAAGCTACTTCTAATTTAACTCTTCGTCAGGATATGATAATAATATTAGCCTTTACTTACAAGGGAACTCAATTTTTTTTTAAAAATGAAAATGGAAAAAAATGCAGGCATAGTGGGACGAATGAGGAGAGCAGTGAAAGAATAAAACAAAGAAACAAACTTAGCAAAAAAATTAGGTAATCAACAGAGCCGAACAAGGAGCTAACAAGAAGACAGAAGGGGAAAGCAATACAGTTTGACTCAAGTGTGCATAATAATGTGAGCAGCACTCAAGTTTTCTATATTTAAATGGTGCCATTGAATTGTTTGTTGAAAACAGTTGCATAGACTGGTTAGTCTGTATGAAAAGCCTCGCATACATTACTCTGGAGTTGAGACAATTTGTCGACAATTAGTCAGAACAGGGTGCAGAGAGAGGCTGATTAGCATGCTGGTACAAGTCGGCTACAGGAAGAGAGACACAGGGGCTTTGAAGCCAACATGAATTCGACATTGCAAATATTCTGTCATATTTTCATTTCCTTGCTGTTTTTCCTTCACTTTTGTTTAAGGCTGAATTAATATTCATGCAGAAGCAATTGCTGAATATGGATGTGCAGACAAACTGACTTGTCTTGGTGATGATAACAAGAAAAAAGAGGGAACACAGAAGTCTCCCTAGAGAAAAAAACGTGTGTGGATTTCTAGTGAAGTTTTACATGTTTTATTATTTTTTTTCCAGCTGGGGGAACCACCAAATAGATTTCCTGGAGTGTACCCTCTCTTTACTAAAACATATCAGAGAGCACACTGGGTTTTAATATTTTTAACAGTCATTTTGTTACCGCTGTAACTGTGTGTACGGTGCCTGTATTGCTTCAGTTCACAGGGTTGCTTTTATTAAGATCAAGACTGAAATATTAAATTCTGTCTTTTTCAAGAACTCTTTATAATGAATTATTCTATCAATGTTATTTTAAAAGGCCAAGTAAGAGACATTTAAGAAAATCTCAAATTACATAACTGTGTAGTTACATAAATGTTGAGGACTTCCTGGAAATCTCGAATGGCTTACCACATACGATGGTTGAACGGGATCTTCCCTGCTGTGGACCAAGGAGAGCTGCCTCTGTGCCAATAATAAGACAGAACACGTTTGTGCTTGTCATCAACATGGATTTACAGCATGTTTTCTGGAGCAAACAGTAAATACATGCATGCATGTATAATATATCCTTCCTCTTGTGTTAGCTTTCTGTTACTATCTCATTAGGTGGTTTTATAGGCTTCCTTAGGCATGAAAAGACTGGTTTTCAACATTTTTTGTCACCTCTTAGGCCTCTCTTTTGGCAGCATACCCCTTGTTTTCAATGTAAAAAATTCTGTCAAATGAACCTCAATAATATTACATTAATAATAAAAGATTGTGCGTGTGTCTGTGTGGCTCCGTGGTGCACTGGCGTTGTGCCCGGAGTTTCCCCCACCTCAAGCCCCAAGAGAGCAGAGATATGCTCCAGCTCCCTGCGACCCGCGACAGCGAATAAAATTGGTTAGGAAAATGAATATTATTAACTATAGTAACATCTATGTTGTTATGGCTCAATTTTGGGCCATATTTACAAAAATCAAGTCTTTTTTTTCTCAAAAATGGAACTTGAGTACAAAGAAAGTGAAAACCAGAACGAGTAAAAATACAAAATGTAAATTTGCAAGGTCAAAGAAACAAACAGCCAATCGGTTGAGTTCCACCCTTGTTGAATGTGGCAGTCAGCTTGTCCAGGTTGTCCACTCCTCTTGTGTTTTTATTATAGTCCATGATGATTATGGGCTTTATGTCACTTCCTGATGACACAGCTGCATTTTTGAGAATAGTGGACATCTGTATCACATCCATCTTTTTTTTTTTTTTGGCTATGACCGTTGTTCAAGGTCATAGCCGGTGGAAAAAATTGTAACAAGTGATGTTGCAACGGAATACGAAGATGGTACAGGATGACACTGGGGAAGAAAAAGGTAAAAATCCCTCAATCCCAAAGGTGTTTCCTTTTGATAATGCAACTGCTTTAACAGTACCATGGCACCATTGTAGACCAACACTGACATCCAGTTGATGGACTTCATGAGGATTTGGTCACAGTAATGACTCAAAGCACATTGAAGAATTTGTAATGGAGGAACTGCCATTTTCTTACTTTGAGGGAAAAGATCAAGAACCTTCTTAGGGTAAACCAACAAAAGCCAGATAAACAATGTAATGCGTGATATCAGACTCTGGATCAGTGGGACAGCCAGTGGGCCAAAAACGTGTAAAAAATGACTTGATAGACACCTAACCACATGCAGGGTTGGTTTTTAGTGTGACTGCATGGATTTCTGCTTATTGTAGTATTTATAATCCTATTTACTTCATATTCTGTCTTTTTTACTCTTGTCATGTGTTTTCTATATCTTGTGTATCTAAATAAATTACTCTATATGATTTTTTTTTCCAAAAGGAGTTTCAAAATTATTCAATATTGATGACAAAAATTTACTAATTTAATTCTTGAGCAGGAGAAATATAACCAGAATTAACGAGAACTTGCGATGAAACAATCACAACTATCCCACCATGCATCTGTTCACCTTTCCCACTTTTCTTTGGATGGCAGGCAGCTTTTGAAGCCTTATCGGTCTCTGCTGTTTCATGTCCGTCAGACGACGGCTTTTAATGTCGGAGCAAAAGGTACTGCCAGGATAATTATTGGGGTGCCAAGCTAAGAAGGCAAATTACTATAGATGAGGGACACACAAACAAAGCTGCTCAAACAGAAATACACACACACACACACAAATGCACATCACAGCATGAATTTTAACCCCTTCCCTCTCACCACTGCTTATTGTTGTATGCCCAAGTTGAACAGTCTACCTGACGTGTGTGTGAACAGACACACAACACACATCTCCCATTCCTTGTAAGGTGCTATAGTCCTATGGCTTCACCTGGAATGTTTTGGACACTGGGTTATTTTTATTCTGGTGATTTGAGACTTACTATTGATTTCTGAATTTGAAAATGTGTTCTTGTTAAAGATTTCATGAACCGGTTCACTGAACTTGTGAATGCATCAAAACTCTGTCCCTCAAACACAAAATGACCCCACCACCACCTCCACCCCTACATTTGGTGCAACGTCTGTAACATTAAAAGTATTTGATGTCTGTATTGTCAATCTCTTTAACTCTCCTTTCAACAAATGAGCTAAAAAAAAGAACACATTTGATCTGTTAAAGCAAAAGGCATGTAGGATGTGGCCCTGTGTTTGTGTGTGTGTCAACTCCAGTTCTGTGAAGTGGGGTACCTTTAATCAGGATGACAGACAGACAGCATTACTCCCTGCCATTTACCTAAGAGGCTGCTCATTCATCTGCCAGCTCCCTCTCTTGTCTGACACACACACACACACACACACACACACACACACACACACACACACACACACACACACACACACACACACACACACAATTAATCTCTCTCTCGTTATTCAGTACCACTCTTTCCCACTCTCCAGTCGTTGTGCTGTTGCCTGTTGTATAGTTAAGGTGATGGCTTGACAGACAGCGCTTTAGGGCGACGCCTGTTTGGGTTGTGTTTTATTGCATCAGTATTGTGAAGAAGACATTAAGCATCTGTTGCAGTCATTAGCAGGCCAGCACACTCACTCCATTATGAGATGCAGATGAATGACTTGAAGGAAATCCAGCACTGACATTTTCTCTTTGGAGCGTTTTATTGGATTTTCTAATTATGCTCTATCATTCCATTTTCTTTTCATTTCTGTCACTGGATACATATCAGCTGTCAAGATCTCATAGTTGGATTGCTTGCAATTACATAACTACATTGATTTACATTTTTATTACAAAAAATACTAATGGGAGATGATTTACCACTTGTTTTGTATCAGTACACATCAGATGTACACCCTAAAGCTGCACCAAACAACTACAGCTGTAAAGGACACCTCAGTGCTTAAGGTTGGGAGGAGAATTTGCTGCTCTTTCACTTATACACCCATATTATTCCTGCTGGTCCAGGCATCAAAACAATTTCACAAGCTCACATCATTTGAAATCACCAATGCTACCATTTTTATTGAAAAGACAAAGCAATTGTGAACAAGCCCCATTGTGGTTTTGAAATTATTTCAACTGTCTTGCCTTATTTTTTCAACATGTGATGCAGCCTTGAATATAGATTTGGATTTTGATACAAAAACATCAAATATCAAGATGGGTTGTTTTTAAATTCAAAATGTATTTAACAGATACTCTGGCATTTCTCTCCGGTCAACTTTAGAAGGTGTGCCTGTGCTTGTATATACATATGCTCCAACTTACGGCTGTCCAGGCACATGCTCTTGTGTATCTATCTCTGCATGTGTGTGCCTAATGGAATGCCCCAAGCAAAGGCGCTGCTGAGACACCGTGGTCAGACAGACTTATTCAACAACACAAATAAAAATCAATAAACAATCTGAAGTTTTCACCCTAAACTCAGCTTCTTTTTTTAGCTCTGCTTTTCAATGAATATACAACATGGTTGGGACTTCAGATGCGTAGGCAGGCCTGTCCCTGAGAGGGATTAGATAGTGACTGTAAAATAAGAAGAAAATTGAGGGGAAAAGGAGGAGAGCAGTTGAGAGAGAAGCTGCCTAGGTAGTACAATGACACTAGTGGTCAGATCGAACGTACAACCGCTATGTGTAGTTGTTTTGAAGAGAAATAGAATGTCCAATGTGCAGTAATCAGGCCTATATATCAGAAACCCATGGAAATTCCACGATAAAACAATAATATCAGAGTTCATACCAAACATATGAAAAATGTATTGGTTTTATAAACCAAGCGCACCCAACGTTTTGGATACTACCCCGATTGTCCCATTCCAAACAGAAACCATAGCTGGACACACTGTTGGTGCTAGCAGCTAGTTTCACTCAGAAATGGTTGTTTTCTGTGTCGTTCCTGCTGTTTGGACTCTCTGCTAAAAACATGAAAATTGTTGGAACAGTCATAACACGCTAAAATTTTGTTAACTGGGAAGTCCATGTGTAGTTAGTGATGGGCAGATGAAGACCTGTGAGGCATTGAAGATCTTCATCCCAATCGGTTCAATGCGGTTCGAAGCTTCATGAGGCTTCATTTGCTCTAGTGCGACATCTACTGGATGCTAAAATATAGTTGGCATGAATTTGAAGTGTTTGGCGTTTTGCAGAAAGCCTGTGAATAAAACTGTCAGTAAAATAAGGAAGTATGTAAAACATTTCTATTTTAGTGATGGCACAGTTCACAGTGTGTGTGTGTGAGTGTGTGTGTGTGTGTGTGTGTGTGTAAAAAATATAAAATGTATTAATAATTTCCATAGAGAAATTACTTTTGTTTAACTCTAACTAAAGGTGTAAACGCAACAAAACGCCTCGCTGCCTGATGCCTTACGCCATATTGTTTATGTGGTTCCTTCTGGCAGATGCACCGTGATTGGTTGGGCCCTTGATTGACAGGTAGTGGGTGGAGTTAAAAAGCATGACAGTGTGAGATTTTGAAGTGAGCTCATTCAAATATAAAGGTGGGGAGATATCAAAAATTCCGCGATATAGCAACAAACGATTTATCTTATTATTTACAGTAATTTAAACATTTATGAACCCTCACCATACTGATATTTTAAATTTAAAAAAATGTTATATACTGATTTTAATCAGTATAAAAATTAGTAAATTAAATTAGTGGCACACTCTAGTTAGTTCGAATCATACTCACACACACACACACACACACACACACACACACACACACACACACGCTCAAGGGTGTAATTCTGTGTGTGTGTTGTCTTGTGTGTGTCTATGTGTGAGTATGTTTAGAGATACTTTGCCAAGAGCCCTAATTAGAGGTCAGTTCAGTTTGGGTAGATTCTGTTCGCACCCCCTGATTGCACTGCCAGGTCACTACGAGGTCCCTACATGTTCTGTGTGTGTGTGTGTGTGTGTGTGTGTGTGTGTGTGTACGCCAAGTCCATATGTGACACAGAGAGAGGTGAAGGCTGGCGGGTCTTGGGGCCAGACCAGACAGCCAGTCAACCCAGTGCGGAGGGCTGTTTCATGGGATGAGGCCACTGGCCTGCCTCTGTGGCCTGGATCTAGGATTCTCTTCATGCAGCCTCTATGGCCATGGCCAGATGTGTATAGGCCATGGGCCTGTACACATCTGTAAGGCTTCTGTCACATCACATAACAGAAGACGTTTTGAGATTTGTGTCAATTTTAAGCATCATTTTCAGGTAGCTCACATTCTTCCTCTTTCCATCTTATCATTAATATTTAAAAAAAATTGTATGCTGCTCAAATTTAATCGAATAAGTAATTAAATGCATAATTTAAAAATCTGCATTAGGTCCATCAAGCATTGAGATTCTTAGCACATGTTTGTTTTCTATTACACAAAGACAGAACTCCATTGTCACAGTTTAACAAATCAGGTCAACAAGTGGACGAATGTAGTCCAATGTTTTAGTTGCACTTGACATAAAATGAGGGCATGTGTACCCCTAACAGAGCACACATGCCCTCTTCTATGTGTTTTGAGAGACAAGGTCCCAAATGACAGTAGTGGCAGCAATTCCCTAAATTTACCCCAGGCAGATCTTACTCTGGTTGCTATGCAGCCACCTCCAGCACAGATGGTGTCCCCAAGGTAAGGGAATGTGTCCAAAGGTTCAAGGCATTGTTTACCTACCAAGACCTGATCTCATGGTTTGCCATCAACTGGAGGGTCTGCACCTTGGCATCTACTGCATCTGAATGAAGTTCGAATGTTAACCTATCAAGTATGTTGCTGCAGTTCTTTTGAACCCCGTGGGTGCCCCCATTGCAGACTATGGAATTACTTCCAGCACCTTTTCTGCACACACATCTGGGAGATTTTACAGAGTCTTTAAAGTTTGGACCAAGGAGCTCAAGTTCAAAAACCAGCTTAACCAAACCAGCTTATCCAGGAGTTCATCCAGCAATTATGAGGAGAAGGATGAGTGAATCATCAGCATACAGAAGCTCCCAAGGGTGGCCAGCGCAAAATTCATGTCAGAGGGCTTCCGCTACTATAATGAAGAGAACAGACTCAGCACAGAGCCCTGGTGGACACCAGTTTAGTCCCTGAAGCTGTCACTAATGAAGTTGCTGAAACAAACCTTACTTGCGACATTGGAGCACAGTATATAGCCTGTATTAAGTTGACAAGTCACTCCGGAAGGGGGACCAGTAAAAAATCTGGCAGTAAATTCACAAGCTGAGTTAATTTGCTAAGTGCTCTATTTTTATGTAGATTTTACAAATCCTTGATAGTTTACTGTAAAATAGACAATGTTGTGTCGTTTCCCTGAAGACCATACAAGCGGGGTGGAAAGGACTTTCCTGATTGCTGTGAGCAAAAGATGGTTGATCACGAATCCACATGAGTCCAATGGAACACACCACCTGGATGAATTATATACGTAAGCCCACAATGGCTTTTTTGTTCTTGGATAGTTTGGATAAAGGTCTGCACCAACTTGCAGCTCTCTCCCAGTGACAAGTCAAAAGTCTGCATTCATCCCCTTAGGATGCACTGACTTTTAAAATATGTGAAAGAGTGCAAGTCTGCCAGGTAATGTCTTTAGGGTACCTTGTATTGGTGTACTTTCAGTCTTCATCTACTTATGTTTACTTACGTTATTTAAATTTTTGAGAGGCAGTGCCTACAAATATTTTTTTAAGAATCAACGACATGTGAGACACAACATCACCTCACTATTATATCAATCTAACGTCCTCCTAAACTTGCTTACACACATACATTGATACACACCATTACTTTTGAATGATCCTGAAACAATACTGTGTGACAGATGCACATACAAACAGCAGACACCCACACATAGATACCAGGCCACCATGCTGCCATAGGGCTAAGCCCTCAGCGTGTCCCACTCTCCCACTGAGACTGTTTTGGTAGCTGCTGTTATGTGGTTGTTGTTTTTTAGGTATGGTGGTATGTGTGTCTTTATTTCTTATTTGTTCCCCAGTGAGTTGTGTTGAAAGAAGCCGTCAATTGGGCCGTCACTAATCCCTTAACAACACAGCTGACCATAATTGGCTATGACCATACTGAAGGGGATGGAGTCAGCAGGAGGTGGGGATGATTGAATGGTTGGAGATATGCAGCTATAGGTCTGCGGGAAATGAAAAATCTAAAGAAAGATTTCAGAGTTGATCGCTTGAATTTGATGATTGCCAGATATTTTCAAGGTGTAAAATACCTTCAAAAGAAGATAGCATTTGTGTTATTAAGAAAATATTTGGAATGTTAATAAAATGTAAAGCTCATTAACACAAATCATACAAAATATTTTGCATCAAACTTAAATTTAGAGCAAATACTGTAGACGTAAATGCTACTCTTGCAACTGTACGTGTGTGTTCTGTCAGGGTGTGTATTTGTGTGGTAATCATCACAGGCATGAATGTCCTCTGTAGCTGTAGGAAACTCTAATTAGAGGAATCTCACTGCAGGCTCTGATCCTCTCTCCTGCCGACTGTCCTGCCATTTCAGGCAAAGGTTGGTTCTGCTTGGTCTCCTTAAAGTCCATCTGGGAGCATTACTCCTATATCAACTATTTTACCAGCCTATAACAAAATTAACACTTTATTCTAACTATAATTTGATTGTTTATTCAATCAATCTCAAGTTATAAGAATCAGTTCATATTTTCACCGACATTTTGCATTCTACATATACAGTGATAACTTCACAGCAGCCATTCCAGTTGCACCAGAGGCATTAGCATGATCCACCAGGAAGTGCCCTTTCTATCCATGGAGGCTCAGTGCATGGGTCACATCACAGATAGAGTTGTGACTCCATCCATCATGTGGGTTATAGTTAGCCGCCTATGCTAATGTCTGACCCAATGAAAAGTTTACTGAGAGATGGACAAGGACATTGGGGTGGGCTCTTGTCATTGCATGCCGTAAACACACACAAACACACACACACACACATAAACACACACACACTCCCTGCTTCAGCACTGTGGGGTTGTCATATTTCACAGTACCCAGTCGCACGGGGTGAGTTATGGCCATGTCACAGCGACTGCGCGTGTGTGTGATAAGTGTTTATGTGGCTGCACGTTTATGTGGGTTTGTGTTTACACTGTGTGTACCTCAGGTTCACTCCTTACATGTTTATTTATAAAACAGCCCTCACTCCAAATCAGTGGTGTCCAGAATGCCGCTGCATGTGTAAATGACAAAATGATTTATAGAAATATTCCCAAAATAAAGTCCTACGCACCATGGGGGAATGGAACACCCTAACTACACAGCCCATTCCATGAGAACACTCAATAAATGTATAAACACACAAACACGGTGCACAGGTTTATGCATACAAAGCCTTTAGTTGTGGTTAGACCTTGGACCAAGTGGACAGCACTCTGATAAAACAGCTCTGTAGATTTATAACCAGTAAACTAGAAGATGGACAGATGGGTGTGTGGAAGAACGGATCAAGGAAGGAGCAAAAATGAAAGGATTAAGAAAAAGGAAGAATGATGGAGAGACAGGAGGACAAACAGATGATGAATGTGCACATGGACGGATGAAATGAGAAGACAGTTTTGAGGATGGCACTCCAATGAAAGTGTTTTAGGGATTTATGGCCAGTCAAGTGGTGGACAGATTATGGGTTTAAGGAAACTGGGAAAAATATGTTAGAAAAGAAGAAAATAAATGGACAGATGGATGGAAAGTTGGATGGAACAAAGAGAGGACAGGGCAGCAATACGAAAAGAGGAAAAGAAATTAGCAGAGGAGAAGAAAGGAGAAGAAGTGAACAGAGAAGTCCTGAACTCTTTTACAGACCAGAGTAGGAATATAACAAATCCTGAAGTGGTTTTGGCCTCTTTGTGTGCCATGATTCCTGGAGGAATTGTCAAAGCATGAAATGAGTCTTATGCTGGGAATTGTCTCATTTTGACTGGAAATGGTGTTATCGTTCTGTGCTGGTAATTATGCTCTCTGAGAGAGCCGGCATCGACAGAAAAAGAGCAGAAGAGAAAGACATACTTTGATCTTTTGTGAATATAATGGGTTGAGCTGAAAGAAATACAAAAGTGCCTGAATGAGCATGTGCATACATTGAAGTGGTACTGTACATACAGGCTAGTCGTAGGACTGCATTTGTTACATTTGCTGGAATGTAATTTTGTATGACGTGTTTTTTGTTGAAGTTAGATGTGAATCAGATGTTGCACTGTGTCTTTTTTTGGAAAAAAAGAAATAAATAGAAATAACTGAGTTTAGTATGACTTTATTCTTGCAGTGCTATCCATCCCTAATCTGTGATTTCTTTGCTTTCCCTCATCCATTTATCCTCCCATACTTACATCTCTGTTTTTTCTTTATTTTGTCTTTCAGTGCCACATCGCCATGTGTTGTGTGGTGTAAATGGGTTGTGTTAAACGTTGTTCTGTCCCCGGTGTGCATTAACAGGATGAGGAGAGAGGCTGATAATCTTTAAACAGGGCATCTGCTGGCATCTGCTTTATCTTTATTGTTCCCTGGACACTGAGCAGAAAAATATACAGCAAAGAGACTGACAAACACAAGCATAGTAACACACTGTATGCAACGTGGCCAGTTCAACCCACAAACACATACACACACACACACACACAGTTACAATCATGATGGAAGTGAATTTTCTTGCAAACTAGACAGTCGGCAAATTGTTCAATGGTAAAAGTCCAATGGAAAATGTGACATAATGATCATGTTATTGGGTTTTACTGTTTACCATCATGCAAAGTAATAAAGCACCATTCTCTAAACCAGATTCATTTGTCCACATAACCATCACTGAGTCTGAACAGCCCCTGGTCTAGAGAAACGGGAAGGCCGTGGTTTCTATTACACTGCATACGTTAGGATGGCAGGTAGGGTGAAAAGGAAGTCCAATGCTTTCTTTCCTTCTTTCCTTCTTTTCAATGTCCTCAAAGTTTTTTTTAACAGGTGTGTATAAACTGACAAACAGGTAATATGTAGCTGCAGGACTGTCATTACAGAAGGTTTTTTAATTTTATTTGGGGGTGACCGATCTAATTGAAATCGTAGGGAAAGCTGAGGACAAAAAAAGAGACAAAAATGTCAGTGTCTGAAATATTGGGAGAAATGAGTGGACATACAAACTGATGGAGTAATGAAATGGGTGTTGATGTCCTACAGAGGTGGGAATGACGGGGTGTTGAACTATGGGACAGTGACAGTAAGGGGGCTAGCCTTGTTAAACGTAACCAGTAAATGTAATCTGTCCATCTTTTAATTTAGAAACATTATCAGTCTCTGTATCCCCACAATGCGCTGGTGACAAGTCTGGGGTATACCCCTCATGCCCCCCAGAGCAGCTGGGATATTCTCCAGCTACACCTGAGACCCGTAAGGTGGAAAAGTTGCTGAAAACTAGATGGTTACGATTATTTCGTCTTATTTTGAAAAACAATCACAGCAATTAAATGTATTGTGTTTCTCCCCTCGTCTTCTGCACCACTGGGGAGGAAACGAGTGAAATAAGGGATCATAGCTAAAAAAAAATTTGAAAAAATGAAGCGAGATACGAATGGTGATGTAATTGGGTTGCAGCAGGGATGGAGATCCCATGGAGGGAAGAGAGGCATGAATGGAGGGAGGGATGGAGAGGAAACGAAAGGAGTGACAAAAACAAGGAGAAGGTAGGATTTCCACAGGGGGCCCAAGGGCTGGCAGACACCTGAGTCATACCTCTACTGAGTATGTGTGTGTGTGTGTGTGTGTGTGTGTGTGTGTGTGTGTGTGTGTGTTCTTCTGTCTCATTCTGTGATTAATGAAGACATGTCAGTGTGGTAATCCTCTCTAATAAGCACCAGTGGAGCATCCCTCAACAATGGGTGTATGTACTGTGTGTGTTTCAGTATATCTGAACTTCTCAGATTCCATGAAGAACGAACACAAACGTGCAGAAATATTGTGCATTTCAGGACAGAGTGTGACTTGATTCTGCCCATAAATGAGTGAAGGGTTTGTCACTGTGCTGGGTGTAGTGTATCCTTAATTATGACGTTTTTGCCAAGACAACCAGTCAAATTGGCTGATAATGCGGCCCAGTCTGAACAGAGCCAGAATGCTTCTGGTCACTTGGTTAAAACAGTGTGAACAGTCTTCCCTAAAAATCAGATATGGAAGGAAATCTGATATGCCTGTGGTCTGAATGGGGCCTAAGTGTGACAAAGACATCTTTACAAGCAGCTTCCATCTGTGTGTGTGTGTATGTGTGTGTGTGTGTGTGTGTGTGTGTGTGTGTGTGTGTGTGTGTGTGTGTGTGTGTGTGTGTGTGTGTGTGTGTCATTCTTTATAAGCATACCCAGATGTTGATACTGGAATGGCTCTTTAATTACCAGCAAACAGCAGGAGCAGTGTGTGTGTGTGTGTGTGTGTGTGTGTGTGTGTGTGTGTGTGTGTGTGTGTGTGTGTGTGTGTGATGTTGACAGCGAAACTGCTGTTTAATTACCATTTAAACTGTGAGAGCTGAGTGGATCATTTAAAGACGGAAGAGCTGCATCCAGCTAAATGAGCAAAACAACACCACTACACACACACACACACACACACACACACACACACACACACACACACACACACACACACACACACACACACACCTATAAAGCTGTAATGAACGATGTTTCTCTGATGTGTAATCAGACTTTAAATAATAATAATAGATGTAGTTTATAGTGATGCACACATTTGCCTTCATATTTTCCTACATTCTGTATGTACATATCACATTTTTTGATGACAATTTGCACTGATCATACAGTTAGTAAGAGTTGGTCATTGTGCTTTGTGTGCGTGTGCGTGTGTTTGAGACACATGTCGGATCTGATTTCTGTAAGAGCTTTGGCAGAAAATTAGGCAAAACAGAACATCATAAAAAGCCTATTGAAGCTCTTGACAGTATTTGTTGCAATAGAAAATCAGATTAAACTGTTCAAATAAAAACTGCTGTAATGAAAAACAGTATAATTGTGTTATGTATTAATTATAGAAAACATGCTATTATAAAAGATTAGAAATATTTGCAGCACATCCATGGCAGATACAGATGGTGTTGGGGTGAGTCCTTCCATAGAGGTAGTTAAATCATTACAGTGTAACAGAGAGAATGATAGGACTAATCATATTTGTGACAGACAGGCTGCTTCACACTGAGAGTATTATGATAATGATATTAATGATGGATCTTTGCAAGTGTGTGTGTGTGTGTGTGTGTGTGTGTGTGTGTTTGTGTGTAAGAGTTCGTTGGAAGATGTCTCACCTCACACTGGGTCTCTCAGTTCGATGCCATCTGTTCACACACACACACACAAACACACACACACACACATACACATACACACACACACACACACACACACACACACGCACAGGGCCCATACTCCTACATGCACTGCCGAAAATACGTAAACACTCACACACGAGATCTTTGCATGCAAAGAAAAGCGATGATAAAGTTTCCTGTACTAGCAGACATGCATGACCAAGAACACATAAGCAGATACACACACTGATCTCACTCCCGGACGGTTTGTAATCCTGAATCTACCCAGAATGCTCAGCTCTGAGGGTTCAGCCAAAGGGAAACCAGCGTGTTGTCAGCCTACTGGACATACAGGAGATTAGGGTTTGTGTGCTACGCACTAAATGGGTTTGTTGTGTCCACACTACTTCAGTTTACCACGTCACAAAGCATGTACACAAACCTGCAAAAATACGGACAAAAATAAAAAAGATTTTCAATGCAAATTTGGTTCATAAGGCTGAAAAAAAGTTTACTTTTAGCTCAACATCTGCTATTTAAATATTTTAGGTTATAATTTTATTGCAGTCAACTCTTTTTCGGCTCTACCTCATTTTTTGTCATTGTCACGTATCAGGTCAAAGAAGTGGAAAAGCAAAGTAAACTACTTTTAAAGGTGATGTATCAAAGCCCTTATCTGTCAGCGTGTTTTCCTTTATTGACACATATACAGGATCTGGGCATGAAGTATGTGCCTGTGTATTCTGGCAATGCCTAGACTGCATAAGACCAACATGCACAGACACACACATGCAATTTGTGCATCTATGTGGCACAGCCTGGATGGTGTATGAGCAGCTTATCTGTCAGTGTGTGACAGGTTGACAGTTAGAGCTCCCAGCACTTTGTCCACTATCATCATGTTAAGAAGCACACTCACACACACACACACACACACACACACACACACACACACATACACACACACACACGATTCAGTGATAACATCAAAATGAACCACTTGTGTTTTCATAGCTTAATACTTGAAGTCGAAAAGAGGAAAAAATGGCAAATAAATAGCAAATAAAGTATTTCTCTTCAATATAATCCAAATAGCAACTTTAAAAATGAAAACGTTTCCATTTTTATCCCTTTGTTTCTCAATGAAAAATGTAAGAAGTATTTTCTTGATCAGTAGACGAGTGCCATAAAACTGGAGCATCATGAGTTTGAAAGCCTCACGGCTTTTAAGTGCATGCCACACCCTCTCCCCTCCCTGTTTTCCTTGTCACTCTGCACACAACACTATCTGTCACAGCAGAAATGCTATAAATTGCCTTCAGAAAACAACAATAATTCAAAATAATTAATGATATCAGATTCAATAGAATATCAAAATCCAACAGACGCTTTTATGAGTTTTGCACTGATTCCGTCCAATGTCACTCCAAAGTTAACAGCACTTAACTGAGCCTGACTTACAGGGTTATAACGTTGCACAATATGCAAACGCCACATAGCATTATCTCACCATAATAGCTGCTAATGATATACACACGCGCCTCAAGACTCCTTTTGATTTCTGTAGATGGGGTTCAGCCCTCACAAAACCAAGCCAGGTCAGACCAGATAATTTCACTCACTGGCACAATCAGGGCTTTGGCACATTTCATACAATTAAGGATTGTGGCTTTGAAGCAGACTAAACAATGGGCCCAAATTAAATTTTGAGTTTCTCATTGAAAGACACTCTGGATGCTCTGAAAATACAATCAAACAGAAGGAGAGTATAGGCATAGTCTCTAACAGGATTGCTGGGCATACCCACCCACAATATGGCATCTTTCTCCCTTTCTTTTCTCATTGATATTCTATTACTGACTCTCTTCTTCCTCACGGTCCAGGACTCAATGGGTAGACTTAAATTCTACAGTTCTTCTATTCTCAAAACTGCATTGTATTTCCTCGTGTCGAACTGTGTAAAACCAGCAGCAATAACAAAGTAGAAAAGAGCAATTACAGTTTTAGGAACAAGAGACACAGAGAGACGCTGAAAAATAATAGAAGAATGAAGCCCAGACAAATGCAAGAACAAAAAGACTGACTGAATTGATTTTTTTTTTCTTTCATTCATGCTAGTATTGGAGGGATTTTTCTATTTTCCTGATGGCATATGAGGACAGAGATATTCAATAGGGTTTTGGAGTGAGGCCAGCAAGGACGTATGGCAACAGAGGAAGGTAAACACACAAATACAATTCTCACAACATTTATAACTTTTCTTTGCAGGTGTCTGGACGCAGCAAACATGAGAGGCATGCCCACGCAAAACAGTTTGTGAGTTAGGTTTTCAAATTAAACAACGAGAGAGAAAAAAGAAGCGACTTGGCACAGTCGAATGAGACGGGACAGATGAAACAAAAGAAGAAACAGACAGAGAGACGAGAGTGAGATCCGGCAGTCATCAGAACACAGATTGAAACTGAAGAAGACAGAGAAGAAAGAGTTTTGCAACAAAGACAGGGAAATAAAGGGCCAGAGAAAGATACCGAATGAATCGAAGGAGAGACTGGACACCTTTTTCTCCCAGTCAGAGACAGAATTCAACTCACAGTGGGTGAGAGACGCTTCCTTTATAGCGCTATTCTTTCTGCATTAGCATTAACCATAGCTCTCAGACTGACAACCCAGCATTCTGTTCAAGGTCAGGAGGGGCACACAGTACCATAGGCCACACACACACACACACACACACACACACACACACACACACACACACACACACACACACAGAGGATCTAAGTAACTTATACACACTCTGGCAGTCACTGTCACAACAAGTCAAATTGTCCTCTCTAGATGTTGCACTACATGAGACCGATTATTTACACCTGTGCTAATTCTACTGTTATCATTTCTAAAGTTAACTTTAACAAATGTGTCACTCCAGTCATATTTCAATGTCAATTTAATCCATACCGCATATTTACAAAAATATTATGGATACTATTATTCTTCCACATTTTCAACAGAGAATTAATGCAAAAAAACAACCCTAACAGATTTAGTTCTAATTTTATTTATTCCATACTTTCAGACACGTTGAACCTTTTGGTAATGTTTTCCCCGCGCCTCAGTTTTTTCATGCTTATTGCACCCACAGGGTTTCCCGCGCCTCTCTCCAGTGAATCCAGTGGGAGAGTATCCAACAACCCTGTGACCCACAAAAGCGGAAACAGCGGTTAAGAAGACGAATGAATGAATGATATTCATTCAGCCACCTGCTTCCCATCCCGATCAGGCTCCACCGTCCTTAATCTCTGTTCATAACATAGTGCTGCCAGATTGTCATGGATTCACCCTATTCTTCAGGTCTACTGGAATTCCTTGTCATTTCTACCTGTTTTCTGGATTTTGCTTGTTCCTTTCCTGAACTTCCAACAACCTATTGTTGGATTTTGTTTTGATTAAAACTATGAATGTGGACTTTCTCCCCCAGGTGTACTGTTTTGTTAAAGCAGCATTATCACATGCTTCTAATGCTACAGCTTACTTACTGCTCAGTTATTGATTTTGTAGGGCGAGTGGCCAGACCATTCACTGAAGATCATTCCAGCAGAAAACACAAGTAAACATGCTAAACGCACGGCGAGCATGGCTGCTGAAGTGTGTCAGCGGCAGATGAGTGTGTGGCTACTGGCTAATCATCTTTAGAACCTCATTAGACATTATTTATGTCGGCAGCATCAGCTGTGTTCGGTATTAAATTGTCCTGGCCAGCTGCTAATGAAGACACTAACTCATCTGTTGCATTAAGAGAGAAAGAGGGAGAAGATGCTCCTGCTGTTATGTATATGTCATGCATAAGAAGCACAAGTCTTAACTTCTGACCTTTTAGAGAGATGTTGTGCCATCTGTCATCTGGTGAGGTGCAGTGCATGTTCTGTCCTCCATTTACTTCAGTATGTACGCCGTTAGCCCGATTTACACAGCTTGTTCAAGACAGGCCAGCGTCACAATTTTTTTACAAAGATGTGAACCAAAAGAGGTGCGGGACAGGATGGGGGCATGATCATTTGATAACAAGAATTTAATATCAGCCAGCAGCAGTTAGCCGTTAAAAAAAAAAAAAATCCACCTTAAACGGACAGTGCAGGGCCCAAAAGCACCCTCACCCCCCACCCTCCGAGCTGATGACAAGATCTACTGCCGCGCTATGGGAAAGGGCTTTTTTTTTCTTTTCTTGTTATTTTTGGCGTTATTTCCATGTTATTTAATTGTTTTTCAAATGCTGCTCAGCACACATACTGATTGTCACACCAATACCAGTGTTTTTAAATACTAGAATGTTATTAAAAGTGGGATAGATAGATAGATAGATAGATAGATAGATAGATAGATAGATAGATAGATAGATAGATAGATAGATAGATAGATAGATAGATAGATAGATAGATAGATATTCAGTCAATACATAATGAATAAATACTGGATAACAAAAAGAAACAGCGACACCAAAGGACATAACACAAGACATACACTACACTAACAGACACATGTAGCATTAACAGCTAATTATAAACACAGAAACATTGAAACAAAAAATGCTAAATTAAGCACAACAAACTGGCTCTGAGCAGAGGAAGCTGCAGCCTCCCCCCCGCATGCAGGAGAACGTGATGACTATAGAATGAACACAACCTAATGGGGAAATATGACAATCATTCTTCTACTTATTTGTCATCCTTGACACAAAAAGAGGTTTTCAAGAACACAAACGGAAAGAACTGAAAGAGGAAACCAGAGGGCAGAGGCAGTCTGTGATGTGATTTTTTGATAACCATAATCATAATCTGCCTAGAGCGATCCAATTCCTGGGACAGTTTATAGGGGAGGGAGGCATCAGAATTAGAATGAGATGATCATAAATGGTCATTTGTGTGTGTGTGTGTGTGTGTGTGTGTGTGTGTGTGTGTGTGTGTGTGTGTGTGTGTGTGTGTGTGTGTGTGTGAATGCCAGTGTGAGTTTCTGTCATGAATGGCTATTTATGCGGATTAACGGATTGGTGAGACCATCTGAAATTCATGAAGCAGACCTCACACTATGTCAGGACTAGTGTGTGTATGTCTCTAATTCCTGAGTGTACGTCTGATGTTGTGTGTGTTCTTTGCATAGATTACATTTATCTACCCGCATGGCATGTTAGGGTACTTAGTCATTGGGCCTACATGTGTGCGTTTGAATGTATTCTTCAGTGTGTGTGTGTGTGTGTGTGTGTGTGTGTGTGTGTGTGTGTGTTTAAGAGTGACTGAGTGTTGAGTGAGTGGTAATTACCATTCAGCAGTAGCTAAAGTGACATGTTTGAGGAAGAGATAAGGGGACATAAATTGGCCTGGTATGAAACGGTGATATTTCCTCACTGCTTTAGAAAAACCCATTTACTCTGCCTCTTTAGCATGTCAAGACCCCTGTCACTACCCTCTCATCCCCTTGGCCAGAGGGACTCATGCACACACACACACACACACACACACACACACACACACACACACACACACACACACACACACACACACGGGGAGAAAGAGATACTGTATATACTCCTTGTGAAAAAGTGCTCATCTGCATTCTGCTATTAACTTGGAGAGACGCAGTGAGAGAGACAGAAAGGCAGAGTGTGTGTAAATCAGTGTAATGGGGCCAAGACCTCAGCAGCTCTAAAAAGAGAGCAGACATGTGGAGGACAAGACCTGATTTTTTTCTCCTTTCATGCAGAGAAGAAGCGATGCAGCACATCCGTCACTGCCGGCCATACAGTCGCTCCTACAGTCAGACGGAGAAAAAGAGAGGCAATAAAGCAAATAAAGAGGCCAGAAGAAGAATGGCAGAGCGGACACAGTGGACGTACAGCTTTGAAGAAATTACCTGCTTCCATTCTCCATTTCCTTTCCTGTCCTCTGTTGTTGTTTTTTCATCAGTGATCGTTCCCAACGTGTGACATCGGTGACAGAAGTGTCACTGTGTGGTGTTGCTGCTCGGCTGTGCTGGGGTGTGGCAGGAGGAGGGGTCTCATCTCGTCTGCACACCTGTCCCTCATCTCACCACCTGGATCTGATCAGGCTGCTTAGCCTGAGGCTTTTTCAGCCTGCTTCTCTTTCTGTTTGGTGGAAACTCGGTCTGGAGTTTTCTTGTGTTTCCTGTGTTTTGCGTTATTGATTAAATATGAACGAAAGCTCCTCTACCGGTGTCCTGCGTATGGGTCCTACTCCTGCTCCCCGTGACGCTAAGGGCTTTGCAAGCGATGACATGCAAGCCATTTGTGTGTACACACACGTTTAAGGGTTACAGACTGCAGTTTTGACGTATGAGAATTATTGAACCCACTGACTTCTACTTCCTGAGAATTACTTCTAGTTTTGTTCTTTCACAGAGGCGACAAAATGAAACAACTTTGTGGATTTCTCTGAATGACAATGAGCAGATGGTTACCTTCCTTAATTGACTGATTTTGATTCTGAGGTATAAATATGTACAGGTAGTCCTCAAGATACGAACATTTGGCTTACAAACATTCGTAGGTACAAACAACCGCACGCTGCCCAGAAGCTCAGAATGTTTTACAATGAGATGCATAGGTTCATGATAACTGGGAAACTAAATGGAAATAAATCAGTAATCAAACAAAATGATGTGTTGGACTTTTGATCACAAAGAGGGGCATTGGGGCATCACTCAGTGGAATACCTCAGTAAGTAAAAGCTTGGCTCAGCCTCTAAACCCCCGAGAATAAAATCCATTGAGCAGAGGTAGAGGTGTAAATGTTACATTACGGTACTATATAGTATTTTATTTAATTTGTGTTGTTTTATGTCCCGCTATTCTCTCTGGTCAGTCTTAGGGAATAGCTCTTTAGTATTTAGAGTAGTAATGACATTTAAATGACCTCAAATGGCAATTATAGATTGGAATTTAATAAATAATGACTTATGAGCAATCTCTTGGAACCAGTGGGTTGAGGACTACTTGTAAAATTGTATATTTATATATGTGTGTGTGTGTGTGTGTGTGTGTGTGTGTGTGTGTGTGTGTGTGTGTGTGTGTGTGTGTGTGTGTGTGTGTGTGTGTGTGTGTGTGTTATAGTGTATTGTTGTTTAATACAAAAACTACTGAGCATGAATGAATGCATGTTAGAAAACTATTATTGTGAGCAATAAAATAACCAAAACTAACGGCAAAAAAACCTCCACGCTGTATGTTCTACTTTCTAAGCCTTTATAAACATTTTTATGCTTATAATCCACAAAGTATCCAGAAGCCTGAGAGAAAACAGTTGTTTTTGTAAATTTTCAGACACCCCAACTGCAATTGTTCAGTAGTCTGTAGACAGAAGTATTTTCTCCTTGAACAAAGTTAGAAAAGACACCACCTCTCAACAGCACCACACAGAGAAGATTGGGATCATTTCTGTGTGCCATGTGCTGCAGGTCACAGGTTAGCTCTTGGTGTGTTTGTAGGCACACACACACACACACACACACACACACACACACACACACACACACACACACACACACACACACACACACACACACACACACACACACACACACACACACACACACACACACAAGCCACAGGTGAAAAGGCAGTAGGAGGAGAAGGATAGGAGCAGAGAGGAGGTAAGGGCAGACCTCTCTTTAGTCTCACAGCTGTGGGTGAGATAAGCCTTTTTCTCACAGGTAAATAAAAAGCCACACCCTGTGTGTGTGTGTGTGTGTGTGTGTGTGTGTGTGTGTGTGTGTGTGTGTGTGTGTGTGTGTGTGTGTGTGTGTGTGTGTGTGTGTGTGTGTGTGTGTGTGTGTGTGTGTATGAACTTGATTTTCCCCTCCTTAAGTCTAAACTGCCACAGGGCCCCATTTCCACCTCTTTACCGTGACCCCTTGGAGGATGTGTGCCCACATGCAGGATGTGTCCTGGGTAGAGGTGCCAAGTGTAGGCACAGATTCACAGGGGGGTAATAAAACATGTGGTTATCCAGAGAGGATAAATGGGTGTGCATCAATGTTTAATGTATGGATGAACTTGAGCCCTGATAACCACCTGAGTGTCCAATAAAAACGAAGCAAATAATTGAGCCTGTATGTAAACAAACAAGTGTAAATTAGATCATTTTTCTTGTAAAATAAATCCAGGGAGTTTGACTGTTGTACATTATGTTTGTGTTATTACATAATCAAAGCTCGCAACTTCACCTCATCGCGGATTTTTGGTAGGCAGTCATGTGACACCGTCTGCACATTCGATTGGCCGACGGCATCCTGTAGTGCGCTCGGTTCCGTGAGTCTCGGACTTACGTGAGACACACGAGGACACACTGTATTTTACTTCAAATAAGTTATTTGATAGCATCTCTCTTGTATCTGTAAATCTCTCTTCCTTTCACTCTCATTCTCTCTGTTTAACATTGTGTTCGTACAAAAACCTTACATACACGATCACACTCAGAAACACACACAAAGCTCCATGATTGTCAGAATCAATTCTCAAATCATAATGTGGTAAGGTATTGTGTTGTCTCGGGGTCCTGGGTGTTACGTCTGATATGGTCCCCACACAGAAGCAATTCACAGGCTTGAAACATACTCAGCTCCCATTCACACACCAGCGCAAGCCCAAACACACACCCACAAACCACCTGCAGACTGAAACCCATACAATCCCATCGTAAGACATACAGTCACACATCCTCCTCCGAACGAGCACCAACAGCGACACAGTGTAATGTGTTTCTTTCTGCAGATAAAACCAAAATCAACGAGCAAACTGTTTGAATGGCCTTACTTTGATGTTCCCACTGGGACAGATTCCTTAGGTCTTACGTTGGCCTTATTCTTTGGGGTTCAAATCCTGGCTAACTCTTTCCTCAAAGTTTTATTTTGCAGGATAAGATAAGATAAACCTTTATTCATCACACAGTGGGGAAATGTAGGTTTAAAAAAAAATTGTAGTCATTCTACAAAATTTACTGAAAATGTTTCCCCATAATTTGTTTCAGCAAATTTAAAAAGACAATTATTCCAGACATGTTCTATAATCCTTCACCTGCCAATTTATGGGACCTTGTATCAAAAATGTTGAAACCAGTGTTAAATTACTCACGTGTTTCACTTGATAAACAGCATCAAGCGACATTTTCTTTATTGCACAATAACAGTTGGCTCTGGAATAACCAAACATACTTGTGCTTCTTATGACAAATCAAACTTTATTAAACTCATTAACAGTATTTGCGCTAAAAATCAGGATTAATTTATTAGTGAAATGTGAGCCTAAAGCTAGTTTTGAACTTCACAAATTTAATGTGGCTATAAATATGGACACCTATGCTGTACACCTCACCTGATCCTGAGGAGGCTTAGAATGTGGCTATGAAGTGTCAAGTGATGCAGAAATGCTCCTTTTGTGGGAGGCAGAAACCTGGGATAACAAATTCATTTTATTAGCACTATTGTGTCTGGGTTGTAGGTTTACTTGAACTGGTTCATACAAAATATTCCCAACCGTGTTGAACTTTCCTCAGTGCATCGCCCGTCTGCACTCTGGATCAGAAAATATTTTACATGTAAAGTAAATTATATTGGTAGTCAAGTAGGAGTCATATACAGTCATGCATTCAAAGAGAAATGTTTTTTTGTTATGCATTTTGAGTTCTTGAATGAGTGAAGCGGTAATCACAAAGTCGATTGAAATAAGATGATATTAAATTGCTAATCAGTATTCTGCAATGAAATGCATCTTCAAAGTAACCTTCCCAAATCTGATTGAGTCAAATGAACAATAAGTGAACCCGGCAAAAACAATGATATTATTCTGTTGTTGGTGAACATGCAGGTCTGGATTAAGACACCAGCCAGTGTGCTCCTCTGCAGTGGCAACAAAAACCCATGTACCAATTGAAACTGAAGGGGTTTTCTCCATAAGCACAGCCTGTGTAATTATTTCAAACATGAGGAAAAGCAAATCACTTTACAACGCAGATTTACATATGATTAGCGTCGTACAAAGACGGGATTACCACAAGTAGGCGAGAAGAAGCCCATCCCCTCGTTCTCCTTGTCGTGATCCAAAGAGCCCTCACATCAGTTTACATTGCTTTCTCACACACACACACACCTACAGCAGCAGTGATGAAAGTTTGTGTTAAATGTGAATGTTCAAATGTTCTGAATTTAGGCTCAAAGGGTCTGCCATGAATTTAAAAAAGAATTAGTCCTGCTGATTGCTTATTTTATAATTATTTTAAAAACTATGTTTTTTTGACAGTCTCACCCTGTTTTACCAAATACATTCCTGTAGTTTGATGGCTACTTTTTCCACACATAGCTATACAATAATCTTACAGCCCATGTCTGCCTTATATATACTTGGCATGAAAACAAATATATTGCAGCTTGAGTGCTACCGTTGCAGCATAAAGATAGAAAAGACTGCACGAAAAGGGATCAAACCAAGAACCTTCTTTTATGCATAGACAACAAAGGAGAAATTGAACCAATTGGTTTTTGTCTATTAGTAATCATTCCCACTTCATCTTAATATTTTATTTTTGTCTGAATACCACATTTATTGTCAAAATTATTATAGTGGTTAATTTAAAAAATATACAGTATATATATAATCCTTTACATCACATTCTGTGCTCAGTTGCACACTGTTGTGCAAGAGAACACAGGAAAAATAGAAAGATTATTTAATTGACTATTTAATGGAGTGAATATAAAAGAGGACAAACTGTCATTTGGAGCCTGGTGAACAAATCAAAACACCTTGCCACTCTAAATTATCATTGATTGCCCAAAATGATATGGATTGAACTATTGACTGCATGAAAATGTCACTTAAGAATGTGTATTATGGCTATTATACACCCATTATTTACTGATCTGGAGTATTGAATTCATTTCATTTAACTTGGCGAGGTGTTGAGGAGAACGTGGCAGCAGTGGAGGCAGTGGCTCCAGTAGAGGTACAGTTTCTTTAACTCAAATGACTGAAATAAGTTATAGCCTACAATCACATATTTAGATTTTCTCCTTCTCATTGCTGAACCTTAATCCTGTCATTAATCTCTGACAGATTGCTGCAGTTGGATGAAGCCTCTGTGTTTTTCATTCTCAAAAATCAGGATTACGCACATACAGTCGTAGCAGAGTAATTCACTTGTGTAATTGACTCTACAAATGACAATTTGTGTGTGTGTGTGTGTGTGTGTGTGTGTGTGTGTGTGTGTGTGTGTGTGTGTGTGTGTGTGTGTGTGTGTGTGTGTGTGTGTGTGTGTGTGTGTGTGTGTGTGTATTCCTGAGTGTGAAAGAGTGTGTTGATCTAGCCAGCTGAATACAGGCCTAATTGGCAGCTTGTTACGCAATTTGGATCCTGCAGTGGATCTATTGATGTTTGGGCTCACACACACACACACACACACACACACACACACACACACACACACACACACACACACACACACACACACACACACACACACACACACACACACACACACACACACACACACACACACACACACACACATTCAGTAGACCTACCTGTTGTTTGTCACTTCTTCATACAATGGCCTCTCATCTGCAGATGTTGTAGTTGTCTCTTGTCTTTTACAGTCCTTGTATTTGTACATCAAGATATTTTCTTACATCTGTGATAATCTACTCAATTCTCTAACAAACATTTTGACTCCGTAACAGGGACAATGTCTCCAACGGTCCAGGACAGGTCAGGCTCTCTGTTTTCAGACCAAACTGTGATTGCTAAGAAAAACAGTCAAATTGTTTCATGAATTGTCTCTGTGGTGCCATGGATGATCATTTTATACTAACGGAAACATCAACCATTTACTTATGGCCATGGGGGGAAGTGATTATAGCCACTATGCAGACTGCCACATCTGAAAAAAATGAATGAATTTGCAATTATGAAATCAAATGTACACACTTCATTAATAAAGTTACTGGCTTACTCAAGAAATAGTGGTGATAGACAGAGAGGAAAGCATGACGTTAATGAGTAGATTGGGGGCAATAACATACCCAGTCACCCACAACAACACCCTGCCCTCACTCTTTACCTGTCTGCTTTGCTGCACTGCATTCTGGGAGTGGAAGGGCAGAGCGGAGAGGCGATGGGATTTGAAAAAATGTTCTGCATGGGTGACTCACTGATTTGCATTCAACAATGGAGACACACAAACATCTACAGCTGCAAACACGGTCACAAAGCACATGCACATTGAACAGGAAACTGTAGCTGCTGAATGCAGGGTCTGGATGGGTTTGTGGAGGAGAAAGACAGGAGTGTGACAGAGGTTCAAGTAAAGGGAAACAAACGGGAGTCCAGCTGCACAACGTCTGGAACGCAAACAACTGAACGTCAAAGTCACAACTTTAACTCCTCAAAGGAATGACCCCCCACCTCTGATAAAGACAGGCTCCAGTGTAAATGTGATCCACATGGTGGAGAATCTTTAAGAAATTAATGAATGAATGAATGAATGAATGAATGGAGTGTGAATGATGTTTTCCAATTACCTGTGATAGTTGATATTTAGTTAAAAGTTACGTACAAAATTCTGAGTTTATCTATCTTGACAATGGTGACACCAGTTCCTTCTGTGACTGTGATGGAGGGAGGGGGAACAGGGGGCGCCGTGCGCTGGATCGTAGCATCACAGCATGAATTTTCTGGGTTCTATATCCTTCTGTGCTGAGTTTGCACGTTCTCTCTGTGTCTGTTTGGGTTCTCACTGGATTCTCTGGCTTCCTCCCAAAAAACACACGATTGAGTTGAAGTGGTCACCCCAACCCGTCTATAGGTGTGAGCGGAAGAGGTGAGCGTACAAAGTTTATTAACGTTCATACGCAGGAAGTCAGATTTTTGAAGGAAAAGGAATGAAAACAAAAAAAACAGTGACAATTTTTAAAAAATGCACGCATGGACAATCATGCACACATGTATGAACACACACTCTTGGAAATTGTGGACTAATAATTAAGACCTCTCGTATTGAAGTAGGGTGAATGTAGTGTGTGTGTGTGTGTGTGTGTGTGTGTGTGTGTGTGTGTGTGTGTGTGTGTGTGTGTGTGTGTGTGTGTGTGTGTGTGTGTGTGTGTGTGTGTGTGTGTGTGTGTGTGTGAAAGATGATTGCAGGGGGAAGAAGAGAGAGGGATCAGTGGTTGGAGGGAACACACTCACCCCTCTCTAAACCTTCCCGACTCTTTTTTTCTGCAGCATGTTATTTTTCGCTTCACGATTCCGATAATGATGATATTAGAGGAAAGAGAAGGGGGAGCAGGAAGGAGCAGAGAGGATGATGGGCTCAGGAATACAATTGTTCGCCCCGGCTTTTGTCTTTTTTTTACTGCTACACATCGTCTGGAGAGAGAAAGTGATAGAGATAGACGGAGGAGGGGGGGGCCTCTCAATGACTAATTTTCCTTTCTTTTATGGCAGCATAAATTTAACAGGAGGGGGGTTGAGGGGTAGACTAGAAATCCTTTTAGCGCTCTGATTTATGTACGACTGATGGGCAAACCATAGATCACCGCCGCAAGATGGCAGACACACTGATGATGATGGGGCCCTTCGACGGGGCCCACTAATGCCCCGCTGAACAAAATGTAACCAATCTGTGGGGGCCCTCAAGCATGCAATGGTTGTCTAATAGAAACTATAGCAAACTATACGCCTGTCACCTATGACGGGGGACTGGGGGAAGTGGGTGTGTGTGTGTGTGTGTGTGTGTGTGTGTGTGTGTGTGTGTGTGTGTGTGTGTGTGTGTGTGAGAGAGAGGGGGGGGGGGAGTATGTATGTTCCAGTCATGTGAGGGAAGTCCGACAATTTTTTTTAAATTTATCACTGCTCAGAAATGACAGAAATTAGTAACAGAAGCATAAGAAGAGATCGAGAGAAGAAAGACTAGATGAGAGACGGAGAGACGGGGAAAGGAATCCCACCCAGAAAGATGGAGGGGTGTCAAGTTGATAAAAAAAATGTAATTAAAAAAGCAACCAGAGGAGTAAACAGCTAAACAATAGACAACAACAAGTAAACGATGCATGAGTGTCCACCTTAAATCACACACACACACACACACACACACACACACACACACACACACACACACATGTACGTGCATACACATACACAGGCCTGATGCACAGTGCAGAACATGCAGCCCCACCAATCATCTTTATATCAAAACATCATTATGCTGGCTGACAGCAGCTAAGATTCTAGCGAGGCCTCATTGTCATAAATCGTCAGCTGTTGCGGCGCGGCAAAGAGAGCCTTTTCATTTAGGAATGTCAAAGCTCTCCCGAGCCTCATAAAGATTGTTGGAGACTTGCGAGATGAGGAAACAGGTAGAGATGCTAGAGCCCGAGAGAGGACGGGAAGATGGCATGTCCGAATGGAGATGGCAGAGCGCCGACTGCTGAACGACACCATCACCTGGTCAGCCACCACTGAGTCGTCTCTATTCAGTTTAAACATTCATTGTCCCCACATCATGCGTCACAGTGACTTTTATGATCCCTTGATTTTTCATTTCCAGCTTCAAGTTTGGTTTTTGCGTTGTCACTAGGATATCCCAGGAATTAGCTGTGACAGACTGGAGCGTCCATTTCCAAATGAGCTACAAGAATTCTGGTGGGCCTCGTCTGACTTTCTCGCACCAACATCTGATGTAAAATGTGTTGCCATGAATTTGATTATGACAGGTTTTCCTGGAATTGATAATATTGACCCACAAATATGTGTATACGTAGATGAATTCCTGACTGTAGGTTAAATCTGATGATGTCCATCTTGGACATTCCACATCAGAACAAAGAGTTAGAAAGAAAAACAAACTTATGAATGTGTTCGTGTGTGTCTGTGACTAACGTACTGGAGAGATCTTCAATGGTGCTGACGAAAAGACGTTTGTGTTGCTCGTGCTACTGTGTCCCTTCAGGGCTCCCGTCTGTCCACTAGCAGGGGAGATGAACTGAGACAAGATGTCAGAGCAGGAAATGTCAGACCACTGCCAAACCGCTGTGGTACACACCCCTGACAAGCACACACACACACACACACACACACACACACACACACACACGAAAAAAAATTTAAAGCCTTAGAAATTTCATTCCCACTCATAAATTTAATAAGTGTATTAATGTGTATTTTATTTACAGTTAGATATTAATGTTCTAGTTGGCTGCTCGAAAAAAGAAAAAGACAATCCAGCTGGAGAAAGCAGAGGGTTGCCGGGGGAAACACAGCAATAGCATGAAGAGATGAGCACAGCAGCAGTTCCTGTCCCCTGGCTGGTTCTTCTGTTTTCTTTTTTCTTTGTGGTGTATGTACACATTACAGATGTCTTGAGTAATGCCTCCATCTGTAATGTCTCTTCTCCTTCCCTCTCCTCCTTTCTGTCTCTGTCTCTCCTTATCCTCAGGACTCTGTTTTCCTTGAGGGTTACAATTTGGGTCTCCTTGCTCAAGTTCAAACATTTAGCCCTCAAACCACCATTTGTCTCCAACTTAGCACACAGAAACCCCATAATAGAAGCAAATACCTTCAGAAATAAAGAAGACAGCGAGACAGACGGGGAGGAAAAAGACATCTTGTATGTTTGACAGCACTTTTTGCTGCCTGGTTAACACACACACACACACACACACACACACACACACACACACACACACACACACACACACACACACACACACACACATCACTCTGTCTGGTTACTGGCTGTGCACTTGCAGTCCCTCGAGGACCTGTGGGGTTACTGTGTGTGTGTGTGTGTGTGTGTGTGTGTGTGTGTGTGTGTGTGTGTGTGTGTGTGTGTGTGTGTGTGTGTGTGTGTGTGTGTGTGTGTGTGTGTGTGTGTGTGTGTGTGCGTGTGTTTGTGGGTGAGGGGAGTTCACCAAATGCCAACACACCGACCCAGCCATCCACACATACACACCCTTCTCCTCACCACGCTACAGATGATGTGCCGTCCAGCTGCATTTTCATCACCGTGACGATGAGTGCTCCTGCCAAACGCCCGGCAACCAGAGTCACATCTGCTCCTGTCTCTGTCACCACGGCGATACTGCCGAAGTCTGCACGACAACCAGCACATGACCAGGGGGCAACAACGGGTGGCACAGACAGAGCGTCAGAGAGGGTGAGAGAGAGAGAGTTACAGAGAATTAATATATACATCCTATCCTCTACATTTGGTGGATGTACTTAAGACGAAAACGTCCCCGTGTGACAGTATCACCAAACCTTCATGGGCAGTAATGCTGGAAACAGCTGTTATTTTGTTCATCGAGGAGGGTTCAATTCAACATCCACATTTTCAGTTCACAAAGTTACAGATTGAAGATGGGAGTTAGAAGTTAGAAATCAACATCTGGGTGGAAAGGATGGGATGGTGGGAGGGGATGGGTTCTGTTACTTATGCAGTGGTGGTAAATGGTTTGTTCAGTGAAAAACAAAAGCTCAAGCAGCGACAGCTGTTGTTTATTTATTGTATCGTGGAATCGGCGCTTATATATTTGAAAAACAACTAAACTCACAATTGACTTGATGTAAACTGTCTCACAGTCCCTTTTCCTCCTTCTCTTCTTCCCCTTCATCTTTATATATGCATTACTGTATTTTAACCCACCCCCCCTTTGATTGGCTCTTCCACTCTTCCCTTGCATCCCTCTATCCATGTCCCTGCTCCCAGGGTGTTTATATTTGCCCGGCCTACGGCAGAGTGCCTAACAAGGTGGAAAGAATTAGGGGTGAAAAGACAGTCCTGCTGCCAGCTATGGTCTCTCTCTCCTCTACCTCTCTCTTCATGACAGTAGATATATTTCAACTAATGTACTCCTGACCTCTTCTACCCCAATGGAGTATCTACAAAATTTGATATCTACTCTTAACAGAAGTGAGGGACCAGAAATTAAATTACATTTTTAAACAATAAGTGATACCGGGTGAAGAAACTTTGAATATATTAATTTTTTTTTTTAAATGCACCTTTTGTTCTTACACTTTTTTTTTCTCATTCTGCTTTCTCATCATTTTAGCTGTTTTTTTTTTCTTTTGCTTCTATTCAAGATTTTTTTGTTTTCTTGCCTATCAGCCCCACGCAAAATAATAGAGAAAATGCTTTTCATATCACTGCATGACCTTTGAGAGTTAATTTCTAATGTATAACCTTACACTTTGAGGTGCCGCCCTTATTAGACACTGAGTTATATACACTCTCTCCCATAGAAGGGGGTGGAGAAGGAGTGGCGGATCGGTTGTGTTATGCCTAGTGGTCTGGGATGCCCGTGTTCCTCTGTTAATATGTGGGCTTTAGCATATGTGTGCATGTGTGTAACCCTAACCCAAGAACATGGTAAGTGATTACATGAATCACCTTGAGGAAGAGCCTTACCTTTAAAACGCGTGTTCAAAGTCAGAGCACTGAAACCCAGGACATACAATATGCAGTACAGATATAGGCGTTAGCAATGGGGAAGGAAGGATGTGGGTGGTTCAGTGACAGACATTTTAAACAGTTAATATATAATGCATTCGACTGCAGATGCATTCAGCTTGAATGGGTTGACTTTAACTAACACATCTCATTTGTACACATTTGTGCTATCGTGAATCTGCTGGTCAAATGTCACATTATTAATAATAATACACAATAATAATACATTTATAATAATAAATTAATAATACATTTCTTGAACGGAAATCTTTTTTCAATCAAGCCCATATATGAACTGCATATACCCTGGATGAAACACCAGCTCATTCTTAAGTCTACTATGTAGAAAAAAAGCTGCACTAAATAAGAGAAAACTACTAAAAGCATAGGACAGCTATACTGTCAGCACATGTTTATATACAGAACTACTGTACTATTACAGTAAGTATGTCAGAATGTGTTATACTATATAGTTGTACATAATTACCTGATAATTAACCTGAGGAGCATGTTTTTTTTGGAGGTGGGAGAACCCAGAGAGAACACACGCAGACACGGGGAGAACATGCAGACTCCACACAGAGCGGGACTCGAACCTGGCCGTGTGACGACAGCGCTGCCCACTGCACCACCGTGTCGCCCTGATATCGTTTATATCCAAGGTCATTCAAATTTCTTCAATTTGTTGCAATGGGCCAAACCCTGGATGACCTTTCACCGGCAAGATGGTGATGAGACCCTGTTTTAATACAGAAACTAACATTTACACACAAGGGATCTGATTTGAATGTCCTGACTGTAAATGAATGGGACCAAAGAGCATGTTCACTGTCCATGGTGCTGAAAAGTTTGGGAACTGGGCAGACTACAATAACGTGTGTGTGTATGTGTAATTTTTGAATGCACACATGTCTGGAATTTTATATATATATATATAGACAGAATTCCTGCCTTAACAAGAACAACTTTATTATGATTAAAGTTAATAATAATAAGAAAAGACCTGCAATTTAGCTGTTCAGAAAAACATTCCTTGACTTCAAACGCAAATGAAGCACTTGTCTGAAATCTTGCAGTGACAGCTCATATTGCGCTGTCTGAATAACTGCAGCATCAACACTTCTCGCAGCTGTGTTTCCTCTCCTCGCTATCTTATTAATTCATTCAAACACACACAGAAAAATAAACACCACAAAAACCCTCGGTGGTAAACCTGCCGTACTGCCCCTGATAAAGCTTGCGGGATGTTCTCACCTTTCACAAAGTCTGTCTACTGCTCAATTTGCAGTCCTATACAATGGGCAAGTGAACACACATCTTGCACATTTATATGTGTCTTAGTGCAGGTGTGTGTGTGTGTGTGTGTGTGTGTGTCATGGTAGAGATGGATCCAAGTGTAGGGTCTTAGCAGGGTTTGCTTCAGTGTGATAACAGCCTGTGATTTGTATCTGTAGATGAAGCATCGGCATAATAAATGTCCTCTTCCTCTCACCTTCCCCCAACTTCTCTCCGAGTCTCTTCCTGTCGTTCTCTTGTGAACATGTTGTATTGCCCTGTCAGTCTCTCTCAGTCATGCTGTCCGTTATGTCTTTGTTTGCTTCCTTTTACTCCAAACTTTATATTTATCTACTTATTTATTGCTTTTGTTTTATTTTACTACTTTTTTCTTTCTTTCTTTCTGGGTATTTTTACTCATTTGTACACAAATAACTGTGTACACACACACAGACACGTATTCATAAGGATCAGGGAAAAATGTCAGGTAACACACTTTTTGTGGCCTTCATAACCACATACGTCACACAGGTGAAAGCATGAGGGTTTCCACACGTCCATTTCCATAAGATCTCAATTATTCTGTCAATTGATGGCTTGGGATAAAAAGATTTGATTTGTACTTTTAAACATTTTGATAAAAGGTGTGTATGTCTGAGCTTTATGTGACTGGACATGTGCAACAGTAAAGTGTTAAAGAATACTTTATGTGTGTGTTATTCAGGGTGTATTTCGTTGATCGTTGTATCTGATATTTACACAGATACACACACACACACACACACACACACACACACACACACAGGCAGACAGTGGGTGGTAGAGAGTGAGAAGGTGTCAGTACTATTCTCAGGCCAGTTTAGTTTGATCTTTTCCACCTTCTGCTTTCACACGTTAACATCCGGCCTGCGGGCTGAAACAGAGAGGGACATGCACCGAGGAAACACAGACATCGCATTCTGGACACTACATTCAGAGGTCTCACAGTAATCACAGGTGTGTGCACACATAGCTGTTAATAAAAAAAAATGTTTGAGATATAAGAAATTATTTAGTGTGTCTAAATATTGCAAAAATGTGCTCCCTTACTGTATATATTTTGTGCTGTTTCACTTGATGTGATTCGTCGGTGTTTTTAATTATTCTGAGATGAACTCTCAGCCCTTTCCACTTGTATTTTCTGTTCTGTCAGTCCAGCGCTGCGTTTAGTCTTGTGGGTGCAATTTTTCTGACTCAACAAAAGTACTCCTTACTGCAGTTGATCTATAGTTTTCTGCTGGTCTGTCATAAATTTCTGTCAGTGGTATTAGCCGAGGTTAGACTCTATACAATTCTCTTCTCCACAGTCAGTCCATCTTCCTGTTATCCATTCTAACTCTGTCCTCATCCCCACCTCAGCTTCTCCTAATACTTGCTGCTGAAGGAGAGAGCCTGTCGACACACTGTTCCTCTCTCCGCTCTCACCTCCCTTACCTTTACTGACTTCTCTACTTTTATTTTCAGTCTGTCTTCATTCAGCTGATTTCTACAATCTCTTCCTGGTTCCTGTCTCATTATCTCAGCTTTACTGCTCCACACACTATCATCTTTCCCTCCTTTTCCTCCAGCAGCTGTCTGCTCCCCTCTCCTAAGTTCTCCTTCTGTTTGTTCAGCGTGTGTGAAGAAGTGTTGGGTAAAGCTGGGGTAGATATATTAGGGATATAGAACTAGCTTGAATGTAGTCTAATTTTCCATAATGAACTGCAGCCTCGTCCTCACCTTCATCATCTTTAGATCTCATCTTATGGAAGTGGAAAGAAATCAATTTTCACTCTTATTAAGGGAGGTCTACTCCTGCTAAGTCTCTGATTCGAGTACGTGCATACATGTGGGTGTGCAGGAGGGGGATACGCTCCCACTGCTTCTTCTTTTACTCCTTTCCCTCTATCATTCTTTCATTCATTTATTCTTCCTTCCTTCCTTCCTTCCTTACCATCTAAGTGCGTGCAATGAATAACTCCTGACTTTTTCCTATTGTGTTCATTTTTCATTCATATGAATGTCCCTGTGATTATCCCAGTGCATATAAGAGGCTCTTAATGAAGATTCACAATATTTCCCCTCCCAGCTAATACCTTATCAAAGGAGAAATCTCGTTCCAGAAAATCAATTTTCTTTTATATTATTAAGTCCTCCTCTACTGCACTTGCATCCGTGATTCCTTTGGTTTAGCACAGCGAAGAAACAGTGAGAGACTTAACCCCGAGAGCCCCTGAACACTCCATCTACACATCAGGCTGATCTGACAGAGAGAAGAGAAGAGAAGAGAAGAGAAGAGAAGAGAAGAGAAGAGAAGAGAAGAGAAGAGAAGAGAAGAGAAGAGAAGAGAAGAGAAGAGAAGAGAAGAGAAGAGAAGAGAAGAGAAGAGAAGAGAACTATCTCACTTTAAAAGTAAAGATTTTATAATTGATTTCCTATTTCCCTTTTATGTTGGCATTTCTGTAATTTCTATTTTTTTTCTGTTATAGCTTTCCTGTAAAATTCTAGTATTTCTGTGATTTTGATTATGTGATTGTAAAACACGGTAGAAAAGAACAGGTTATATGAGTAAAACATATACCTGTTACAGTCATAAACTGTACAGCCAGTGCGGAAGTCCTACGCTGAATGCTTGTTCAAGGCATATTACCTTTTATTTGGGTCTTTACGGCAATAATGAGGATGATGAATTATGAAGTTACAGGGGGAGTGAATGACATCCTGCAGAGGTCATGTACCAGACCTATAACAAGTTTAGAGATGAGCCACGATAACTTCTCTGAGTACACTTTGATGCTGAGTGATGTTAGCTGGACATCCCATTCCTCTTTCAATAAGAGCAGAAGATGTCAAAAATCAATATACCAAGGTTAAGCTAATGTTACTATAATTTCACTGAGAAAAATTTGTACGTCAGTGTACATCACTGAGTTCTTCGTAATATTTTAGTACCTTGAGTCAAGAGGTATGTTCCTTTATACATTAAGCCTCACAGACATGCAGCTGTAGCACATCATGATAAATTACACAATTTTTTTTCAAGAAGGATCCTGGGAATTATGATGAGGAATTATTCACAGCGTACGAGATAAATAAGCTTTATACATACCCTAAATGATTTAATGTGTAAGATGAGTTGTTTTAAATGTTTTCTGTCATAGTGTAGTATTGCAATACATTGAGGTACATTAAAATACGTTAGACCTTCATCTACCACAGCATTTTTACATTCACATTCTGAATGGATGCAAGTAAATAAATTCCCTTATCCTTGTACTTGACTGTAGATGCTGTTTACATATCAGACATAACATTGTAATGAGCCCATAAGCTTTGGATGCTTTACAATTTATAAACTGTTGGTAAGTGATTAACTGTATGTCTATGTGTTGCCAACATATACATTTTGTAATTACCCTCATTAAATGTACAACAAACTGTAAACCTGTCAGCGTATAGAATTTAAGGATGTGGTTCAAATATACTGTACATTGGCAGGGTCTCTCATCATAGCAGTCTTATGTTCATTCATTATGAATTAATTCAAAGGATTTAAACATCGCTGAGGAAATGTTGCCAAATTTAAATAACTGTACATCTGCTCTGCTTTTTCTGAAGTCTTAAAAGCCATTGATACTTCAGAAATAGGTGCCCAGGTGCTTGACAGGCTCCCTATGCCAAGTTCAGTCTGATGTGATTTGATGCTTTAATTCTATGTATAACATGTAGAGCAGAAACAGAAACATATTTTCAATACTACCTATGCTTCTGTCACCCAAAGTCTATCACGATCTCCGATCTTGGCACACACCATTATTCTAAGAGAAATTTAACAAAAAGAAAATGTACAGATTTTTCAACAAAAAATCTGTTATGTAACTGTTTCAGTAATTCAGTAACTTTTTCTAGAAATTTGTGTTTAAATTCCTCTTAAGTTGAAGTCAGTCTATTTTTTTCCCCGATTGAAGTTGGAAGAAACTTGGACGGAACAAACAAAAAAATTAATTGTCAATTAAGTATGAAGCAATTAATAGATCAGGAGGGCGGGTTCTGAGTTCGATTCTTTTCTGTGACGAGTGTGGATGTTCTCCTTGTGTCTGCGTGGGTTCTCTTTTGGGTTCTTCCTCCCATCGCCATTAAACATGCAATGTAGGTGAACTGGTCATCCCAAATTGTCTGTAAGTGTGAGTGTGTGTATGAGTGACTGTTTGCCCATGTGTCAACCCACGATACACTAGCGACACATCCAAGGCGTGACCCACCCCTCACCTCTGCCAGCTGGGATAGGCTTCAGCAACACTGATGACCTGCACTGGTGAAAGGTGGCTGTTAACCAGACAATTAAAGTAGACTCATCTACAAGAAAATATAAAAATAAAACCTAAAACTGTAAAAATACATATTGCTTCTGATGATGTCACCCAAGTTTATGAATTAAACATGATTTTCATACTCCTCCATCTCATACTGATTGAATGTAAATAGCAGTCAGGTCTTGTCATGACTTACCTCCATGGTTGTGATCTACTCTGTGATATAGGAATGAGACCTACGGCGCTGGGATATGCCCTATGGCAGCGCTGCTGGGTGATAGATAAAGTAGGGCAGGGGTAATGATGAGGCATCATCGATGTAAATGATACTCAGGGAGGCCTGAGAGCAGGTGAAAGAGAGAAATAGCGAAAGAGGTGGGCGGCTGAGAGAGACACCAACACCCATGAGACTTGGTAGCAGGTGAGAGGGAGAGTGGAGGAGAGGGATGAGGTGGATGGATGGAGGGAGGGAGAGAGGGAATACAGATGATGAAGAGGGAGAGAAGAGAGAAACAGAGGTGTTGGGGGTGGTGATGTATGTTGGGCTGTCAGAGAGTGGTCGGGGAAGATGCAGTGTACTCCTTACACTGGAGAGGCAACACCCCCACCCACTCACACACACACACACACACACACACACACACACACACACACACACACACACACACACACACACACACACACACACACACACACACACACACACACACACACACACACACACACACACACACACACACACACACACACACACACACACAGATACACATTTGGCTTCCATCCCACACCCACCCACCACCTCTCCCTAGGTTGGCCTGGATGTAGTGGCTGACTAATAACCTAAAGGTTGCTGGGTTGATCCCCGCCACAGACAGGAGCATTTTCTGGCTGTGAGCTGGCAGCTGGAGGATTCTAGTATTACTTTTAAAGTTCTCACCAGCTATGCCCTTGAATAAGACATAGAGTCCCATGATGCACTGCAGATGGCCTGTAGCATCTCTAATGAAATACAGATATATTTGTATAGAAGGGCGCCGTATGCCATAAGAAGGAAGATCTATTTAACTTACCTGAGTGTCATGGACTGATTAGAGAACCATGTCTCAGGTTTAATATTTTCCAGATTTGCATTATGGTATGTTACACTCCAGTCCAAATATGTCCTCTGTTCAAAAGAACCAAATTAAATGGTTTTAATTACTCCCTAGCAATTTGATCTAGTGCTCTTATTGGCAAGGTAATATCCATGATTGCTTCTTTCACATACATGGAAACATAAAATAATGAACACTCAGTTGTATTCTATTCTTATGTTTCTTCATATGACAGACAATGACCCTGGTTATACTATTTTTTCGTAGTCACGATTATTTTTACTTTATGTAGATTTTTATGGTGAAAGATTTGATACAGTATTAAGGAAAGTCAGAAAGTAACATGGAAGGTGCTGGTCCTGTTGTCCCTTTTGAATATTATTATTTACACTACAGTTAATGAAAGCCAATACAAATTGCAAACTTTTGGAATACATACGTTTGTCTTTATGAAGGCCTTTAGCTGGAGCTCAGGCATGTGTAGGTGTGTATATCAGAAGTAGATAGTGAGATGAGGAATGTGCATTTCTGAGTGCATGTGTTGGCGTTTCAAGTCAGAGAGCAGAGTAATCCATTCTCTTCACAGTGGTATGGAGAGACACTGTCGTCACGGTGTGTTACACAAACACACACAAACACAGAGACACACTCCAACACACAAGTGGTTGTCATGCTGTGTTACATGGGGCCGTGATCACATTATCTAGCACTGGACCCTACACACTCATTCACTTATAGAGCATTCCCTCTTGATTTCCTTCACACACACACACACACACACACACACACACACACACACACACACACACACACACACACACACACACACACACACACACACACACACACACACACACACACACAGACACACACACACACAGTGATGCACAGTGGTCCTGCTGACAAGCTCTTCCACGCCAGATTAATCTGGTTTACAGTCTTATCTGGGAACAGATAGCACCTCCGCAGGCACATGCACACAGACACACATATAATATCACAAACCGAATTTGGACCAGGAGGAGCGATGAACTTGAGACACAAACACCCAAACAAACATGGAATTACACACAGACGCTGGTCACAAGAATACAATTGCCTGTTTACCTGCAGGTGGGCTGGCCAGGAGAAAACAGACGAACGAAACAAACAAAAGAAGTGCAAGAAGTAAAAACAGCAGCAGAGAAAACTTGCTGCAAGCAGGTGGGGGTGCAGGAGGAAAAGTTTGAATTTGACAAGCAACACATAAGGCACAGCAAGGAATCTCCACTGGCAGCTCCACACAGAAAGAAGTAAAAGCAAAAGAGTATTGAAGGAGTAATCCTCCAAACGTCGGTGCTCTTTCTGCTTCATAAAGGTCAACCTGCAGTTTATGAAATTCGTCTCCCACGGTGTTCTCCATTCCTTTCACCACAGAAGAAATGAAAAGAGATGTGAACAAAAATCTGACAGCGACTCAGTAAGAAAAACATTATGAATATTGAAATGTAAAAGTGTAGTTATTTGTATGTGATTATATGTTAAGTTAAAAGTAAAACAATTTTATCATCATGTTTAAAATGAGGATTTCTCTTCTTCTTCTTTTCCTTTCGGCTTTTCCCTTCAGGGGTCTCCACAGCCAATCAGATGCCTCCATCTAACCCTGTCTTCTCATCCTCTTCTCTCACACCAACTACCTTCATGTCCTTTTTCACTACATCCATAAACCTCCTCTGGTCTTCCTCTAGGCCTCCTGCCTGGCAGTTCAGAACTCAGCATCCTTCTACCAATAGATTCACTATCTCTCCTCTGGACATGTCCAAACCATCTCAGTCTGGCCTCTCTGACTTTATCTCCAGAACCTCTAACATGTGCTGTCCCTCTGATGTACTCATTCCTGATCCTATCCATCCTGGTCACTCCCAGAGAGAACCTCAGCATCTTCATCTCTGCTACCTCCAGCTCTGTCTCCTGTCTTTTCCTCAGTGACACTGTCTCTAGACCAAACAACATCGCTGGTCTCACCACAGTTTTGTACACCTTTCCTTTCATTTTAGCTGAAACTCTTCTATCACACATCACACCTGACACTTTCCTCCACCTGTTCCCTGCTCTCACTGCAGATCACAATGTCATCTGCAAACATCATAGTCCATGGAGATTCCTGTCTAACCTCGTCTGTCAGCCTGTCCATCACCATAGCAACAAGAAGGGGCTCAGAGCTGATCCCTGATGCAGTCCCACCTCCACCTTGAACTCCTCTGTCACACCTACAGCACACCTCACCACTGTCTTACAGTCCTCATACATGTCCTGCACCGCTCTAACATACTTCTCTACCACTCCAGACTCTTCATATAATACCACAGTTCCTCTCTGGACACCCTGTCATCAGCTTTCTCCAGATCTACAAAAACACAATGCAGCTCCCTCTGGCCTTCTCTGTACTTCTCTATCAACATCCTCAAAGCAAATACTGCATCTGTAGTACTCTTTTGGCATGAAACCATACTGCTGCTCACAAATGTTCACTTCTGCCCTTAGTCTAGCTTCCACTACTCTTTCCCATAACTTCATCGGTCATCTGAAGCACCTCCTGACCACCCAGAGCCTGTCTTAACTCCCTCCTAAAAGTCCTGCAACACTCTTCCTTTTTCAGCTTCCACCATTTCATCTTCTGCTCTGCCTTTGTCCTCTTCATCTTCCTCACCACCAGAGTCATCCTACACACCACCATCCTATGCTGTTTGGCTACACTCTCACCTACCACTACTTTGCGGTCAAAAATTAGGATTTCTCTGAAGTTCAAACATAAGTTTAAAGACAGAGTGGTTTTCTTTATGCAGTGAATTTGGACAAAATCAAGACGTTATAAAAACAAACTAGAACCAATGCATAGGTCAAAGATCAAAGCTAGTGCTTTGATCTGTGGTCTTACTCACACTGACCTTCATCTTTCTATCTTATCCTGTTCCTGAGTGTACAAAAGTTGAAATTTGACCTAAACCTAGTTTTCTCAAGGTCAAGGCCATCATCTCATTTTCATCCCCTTTAGCGCCCGAGTTTTCTGCTTTTTGTTTCACCTTTCTATCACTAACGGTTGCAAAGATATTTGGTGGACTAGTGGACGGACGGACAAACGGACGGACGAGCACACCAACACTTACAATACATCACCGCTTTGAAGCGGGATATAACTGTCCATCAGTTTTGGCAACGCTTCCCGTCACCATCTACTCCTCCATTGGTTCATTTAATTTATGTATGTTTGTTTGGTTTGTTTATTTTCTCCTATTTATTAATTTTTGCATGTGAATTCCTTTTCTGTGTGAAACTCAGTTGGTTTTTGTATGAGTGAGATAAATTTGTGTATTTGTTTTTCTGTGAATTAATGTGATTGTTAAAATTTTTTAAAAATCCTTCTTTCTTTCTATGTGATTATTTGTAATTTGTTTTATGAGAATAAAAGTGCTTTAAAAAACATTTTCTTTCTTGCTTTCTTTTTTCTCGTCTTTTTTACTCTCCTCCTGAATGACTAATTATTTCATCTTGAGCATGGAAAGGAGACACCAAATCAATAAGTCTCCTCTGTGGAGGCTGGAAAGGGAGAATAGAGCAGTAGAAGGTGAAGGGAAGCGTTGCTAAAACAGATGGACTAGTTACATCCCGCTTCAAAGCAGGACGTAACGAGAGAAAGACTCTCTCTGAAAACGGGAACAGCTTTTTGAGCCTCTGACAAGCCAGGAAAACAGTTGAAAACAGTTTCTCTGCGAGAACAGAACGGACAGTTTTCCGACACATTTTGGTTTAAAATCTAAATAAAACTGTTGACTGCCACAGCACCATGTGTCCACCTCCATTGGGGATCTCCAACTTTTTTGGTTAATGGTGACTTACAGAAGGACTCCCATGAAGGGTTCGAGCCTGGTGCCAGACCGAGGTGTCACTGAGGCAGCAATGATAAAAACATGACACAGAGTCGTTAAAACGAGGAGACAAGCTCTCTACTGGGAATGGATGGGCAACATCGGGATTTAAAAGACCTGTACAAGAAAAACTGATCAGTTTTCTCACTGAGGTCACAACCACAGCTGAGGACAGAGCAGCAGCATCTTCTAAAACGGGTCCACAAAACTCCACCACACGCCCAAGGGTGGAGAATTTAGCCGAGATGAACTTTTTTGTTTAGTACTGCTGCTCCTGCAGTGTCTTTCATGTTAAAAGGTCAGAGAGGCCCGGTCTCAGCTGGTTTAATGTGCCCTCTTTCTCCTGTGGTCTTTGCTAAAATCTGCATTTCATCGATGTCTCTCTCCAACATCTAGACCTGACAAGTCACCGGAGACAGCTTTTATGTTATTGATAAAAACACAACATCGTACAAGAGTGTGATCTGTAAAACCAGCTGGTATTATGGAACAGTTCTTAAAAACATTAATAATGGTGGGTAAAACAATAAAATCTGTGGAATCGTGACATGGACAGTGTGTTTTCTCTGCAGCCTTCACATGTACACTGTCGACGTGTGCTATTATTATCCGCCAGTTCATTCAATTTTATAAAATCTTTTAGTTTCTTGTTTGTTTCAAAAGTTTTAAAAATGGTTTTTCCGTACAATTAAAATCCCCTCCTAAAAACAGGTACTCACCTCTGCTGCATTTCTGAACGTCATTATTTAAAATGTCTAACAAAGCCACTCTATCTGTGCCTACACACAGATATACACAGATAAAAACCAACGTCCTCCTTTAAACAGTTGTCTGTACTTTCAAAATGTGACCCGAAATGATGTCTCCCAAAATCAAGCAAGGTTTAAAAGCACAAGAATATAAAATCCCCACTCCACCCCTGGTGCTGGTTTTGTGGCTAACATACAGTATATTTCTCCATTCCATTCCAATCCGCTTCATTGTCCACAATAATGTGTGTTTCCTGGACAAATAAAACATCTAAAACATCTGTTTTCCCCATGTCCCTCGCTCCATTAATGTTCAACTTGCCTATTTTAAAATTGCAAATGTATAAAAATGGAGCCAAAAACAAACAAGTAGTTAAAACACAGGTTTAAAAGGCAGACAAAATTTAAAACCAACCATTCATTAACCACAATCGTGTTTTTTACTTTTGCCAGTAACTTTAATCTAAAAACTTCCTGCTCAATAAAAACTGGTTTCTCACTTCCTAATGCTATCTGAAAACATGTTGAGGTCAGGAAAGAAATGTTCTACTTTAACCCTCATACCTTTTGTGTAATGCAGCCACTCAACCACTCTGTCAGCAGTCTCTCTTGCCCCATCAACCTCCTCCAAATCAACCTGTGATTTATGATGTGGGCTGCAAGATTAGCCCCTAATCCCCCCCCCCCCCCAAAACACCCACAAATTCCCAAACTTCAGTGTGATTAAACTATATGAAAAAAAATGTGAATAAACGTGGAAATATAAGCAACAAAACGGAATGAAAAACGCACCGATGCCACACTCTCCTCTCACCTACTCTCACACCCTTTCCCAGCATGCACCACGAAAGAAAGAAAGAAAGAAAGAGGCTAGAGGGATGAACATTTGTGTGCTGGGAAATAAGCGCACAGCTAGTAGGATTAAGATGATTTCATTAACTATCCTCTGCAACTTCACCCTTAAACCCACCGATTACACACACACACACACACACACACACACACACACACACACACACACACACACACACACACACACACACATACACACACACACACACACACACACGCACACACACTTCTCAATTAGTTTTATGTGTGCACAGACACACATATACATGTTGTGAATAAATGTGGGTTTGGTAAAGAACTTTGTATATATTATTATATTATTATATTATTATAATCTATGTATGTATTTATATATATACACACATTTTGTGCACACACACAGACTTGTATAATAGTAATGTTATTACAGTTTCCTGCCACACATCACAGAGAAAACTATGGGTGTCATTTCCAATTTCTCACCAATTTCTCTCACTGCCACAGTCAAAAAATGTGACCGTGACTTGAGTTGATGGGAATAAACAGGAACAAACAAAATAAAACACTTCATCTTTAGTCCTGTCTTTCTACATACAGTACATGTCATTCTTCTCTCTTTCTCCTCAATGTTACGTGTAATATTTTTGCTGCCTTTTCTCTCCTGTTCCTTGAATCCTTTGCTCTCTCTTCCTGCGCTCTCGCTTGTCTAACCTCTTCCCTGCTTTGTAATGGACAGCTGTCGTCTGTCTGTGTGTGCCCCTCTGTGAGGTTGTGTGTGAGCTGTCTGTCTGTACTGAATGCTGTGAGTGGCCTCTACTGGCTGACTGAAGGGAATTAAAAATTATTCAAAGAAGCTGAACACAGAACAACGTAACCACAAATATACATGCACACGCGGTGAAAAAGTGCTCTCTGTGAAAATTTAACATGCAAAACGTTGTTTATGTTAATGAGACTGTGCCATTTATGCATGTCTTTGCAGTGCAGAACAGATATACACACGGTGAGCTGAATGAGTATATGTGAGTATGTGTTGAGAAAGAAGTTACTTTATGTTGGCTACAGCACGGGGAACAGCAGGCCATAGATTTATTGCTTTCAGGGGAGTAGAAGGATGCGGACCCCAGGGGTCTGTCCCAACATCAATATAACAATGACACACATCGACCCAACAATGGCTTACTTGCTTCATCAGTAGGACAAAGTAGCGCCAATAGCTGCAGAACGAGTGCATGCATGGTGCTAAAGAATGTAACAAAAACAGATGCGAACATAGGTCTGTGTAAATTAAACAAATGCAAAAGTAAGAAATCAAAAATTATTTTGATAATATTTCATTTCAAATATGGGAAAAATAAATAACATGAAAACTGCAGTTTAATATGTGTAAAGAAATAAGCATACTTTGGAGAAACAGTGACACAATGAGATTTAAAGAAATGTCATGTTAATGTTTGCGATCACATGTTGAAAAATGTTTTTTTTATACATAAATTTTCTTCCAACTCAATTACAAGGGAGAAATATTTTTTTGACTCAAACACTAGTTGACCCTAACTCAAAAAAATCAATAAAGGTTTGGAAAAAAGACATTTTAAAAAAATAAACACAGCAGTCTGAGGGATTGATAGAATAATTCAGGAAAATCAAAGTTGGTCACCTAATAATTGTCATCTTTTCTTTTTATATAATTTCTGGGGAACTGCATGTAAAATATAAAATAGTGAAATTTGCAATGTAAGGTTATGTTCCATTGTGTGCAGCTGTGTGTGTATGCATTTGTGTCTGTGATGGGTTAATAGGTGTGTAACACACTTTTCATGATGCTGTTGCATGCGTGTACGTGTTTGCGTGCTTGCTCATAAAACTGTAACGATCCCAGCCTTTATGCACTTAGCAAGTGTTTTATTATAATCACCATGGCGACATGGTTGTTGCATGACAATGAGGTGTCAGCATGCCAGCTCACATTCACCGACACACAAAGCAGATTGCATCAAAATTATTAGGGAGTTGGAAATCTTTTCGTTTCTCATGTAAACATAAAGATCATCACAGGCAGAGAATTTCTCATTTCTCAGATCATCCCAATAAAATACAAGAAGAAACAGAGGCCAAAATATGATTATCAATGTCAATCAATAAAATTGCCAGAAGAAGAAACACACTCAGACAAACACAGCCAGTGAGAGAGGAAGAAGATAAAGTACATTTTCAGTTGAAGACCAATTAGAGCTGAAATAAATGTTTTTGAGTACTTCTGTGTTTCAAATTTTACAATAATATATTCCACTCTTTCTATTCTGAATTTATTAGTTGTTACCTAAATTTAAATAAAAACTAGTGTAGCTGAGTTACTACATAACTGCTTATTTTTACTCTGTTAATCTCCAGGCACATAGAGTCATGTGCAAAAGAAATAAGATTAAGTCATCATCATCATCATCATCATCATCATCATCATCCAATAAAAGAACATTTTTTTAAATCAGAACAAGACCTTTGATTGAAAAATGCATCAAGAAAAAAAAAGGAAAAATAATGACAAGCAGGAAAGAGAAAAACTTCAATAAGACAGAGACTGGGGTGGCATGGGTGGGGTGGGGGGTGGGGGGTGAGGATGAGAAACAGAAGGGCATGAGACAATATGCTGTAACACTGAGTGGAGAGACTTTGTTGCCACTGAGTGATGAAAAGTCCATATGTTACAGAGCCATCATAAATTATGTTCCACAACGTATGGTAGAGGGGGCACCAGGTTTGGTGTGTGTGTGTGTGTGTGTGTGTGTGTCTGCAAGTGTGTGTGTCATCCAGAAATAGGACACCCACCCGGCTAGTCAGACATCTAGCCACGGAAAAAGGATAGCGTCCCTCGCCTCCAGGACAAACCTGCTGCACCTACAGTATAGAATCCACATCTAATGCTGTCCCCACACAAGCACACACACACACACACACACACACACACACACACACACACACACACACTCACGCATCGTACCTGATTTATCTACAGGTGTTTAATGTACGATGTGTGTAGATCAGTTATCATGCTCTTAATTGACTTAGTGACAGCTCCAGTTGTCTGGAATCTGAAATTCTTTTTTTTTTTAACTTAGTTTTTATCCAACAATTAAACCAAAGACAGGGAGATGTAGACATGAATGATAATACAAATTAAAAAAGCAGTTACCATAATGTTATACAACAAATTGCATTTAAAAAATAGTTAAGAAATTAAATAAATAAATAAAAAGAAAATGTATTCTATATATATACATATACCTTCATACCCTTCTTATGTACTGGTATTTGAAATTCTAACAAAACAAAAAAAATCCTCTCTTAATCTATGTCAAATTTTCAGAATGTGAGAAGCTTTCTTTACAACTCCTCTCTTCCTGTCCTGGCACACACACACACGCACGCACGCACGCACGCACGCACACACACACACACACACACTCACGCACGCACGCACGCACGCACGCACACACACACACACACACACACCTGGAGAGAACCCACACAGACATGGGAAGAATATACAAACTGCGGACAGAAGGAAAAAAGGCACACAGTGCCACCCTACTCAGTGATGCATATCCATAATCCATAATAGACAGTAGGAAGTGTCTACAGAGCAGCCTTATGACATGCACATCTGGATTCTACGAACTAGATGTGGTGAAGACGCACAGCTCCAGCGATGGACTGAAGTCTTCAGGAGGACATAGCCAGGAGTGTCTCGTGATCCTTCCCCGATATATGATCTCAGATCACAGAAAGCAGTGCTGCTACCTGACTGCCTGTGTCCCTACTCTGTTTGTGTGTTTACTAATAAATCATCCCATTATACATCATAAGTAGGCCATCATAATTAATTGGCCAGCTGAGAGAAGCTCTGACAACAAGCCCCCAGTGGTGAGCTTGCATTCAGACACACATAATGTAGGTGGGATCTCACACACAAGATGGCAAATACTTTCCTTATGCAAGAGAACCTGCATACAATAGCTGGGAATGTGAAAATATTCATGCATAACAATAAGAATGTACATGAACTGAGGAGAGTAATTGTTGTTTTCCCAATGTAAAAGAAAACTTCCTGAACCCATTGTATTTCTTCACATTTTTAAGTTTCATTTCTAAGTGTCTTGATTCTAGCATCCATTCCATGACAGAACATGACATCTCTGCTTTTACACTTTCATAAATGTGTTTTTAATGCATTTTTAAATAAATAAACTCCACAACACAGAACACTGACATGCATTTGCTACTGATTTTCTGATATAATAAAGGGGAAAAAAACTAAATAAAATTTTGACATTATTTTTATCTCTTCCCTGCCTTTACGTTGCCTCTCAATAATATCCCCCTTGTTATTTATTGTAGGTATCAGACAAAAGCAAGTTGCATGAAGAGCAATAATGTCCGACATCCTTAGTAGTATATGAGAAGGTCAAGTAGTCAGATACATGGAAACACAAGAGAAAGTACGATGATCAAACACACAATAGAGTAGTGCTCTCCACTTGGCAGTAGTGTGTGTGTGTGTGTGTGTCTGTGCGTGTGCACACACATGGGTGTGTGTGTGTGTGTGTGTGTGTGTGCATCACTGGTTGTGTCAGTGCATGTTCATATATGCAGGCGACGACTTTGATTCTTAATGTTTGTGTGCATGCACATCTGTGCTAGCATGTGACCATGAGTGCCCTGTATAACATTAGAGAGAGATAGGGAGAGGAGGTGTGTGAGAGCATCACCACTAAAAGGAAAAGTGGGAAAGGTGACCCTGGAAGAAAGAATGAATGACCTCTGATACCCATCTTTAGATCAGAGGAGAAAAAGACACCTAATTGGACTTTGAATAATTTAAAGGGACATTCCACACAGGCTTGTAACCGCACATCCTGACACCGGGCCAAAATAAACAAATGTTTCCCCTGACTTCATGTGAATGACTGATTCAAACCTTTTGTTGATAGGGCATTTTCTTTTTTAAGTTATTTATTTAATTTGTTTTTTTCATACAGTACGTGAAGGAAGTTTTAAGCACAACATATTCAACACAGTAATTGCTTTTTTTTAGGTCTTTATGCAGACCAGAACATTTGGATCCCCATGGAATATATAAAAGAAAAACAAAAACTATGGGAGTGATGGTACTATCACCAGAAAATAGTTCATATTTAATAACTGCAAAGATTATCTGAAAACACCATTCCCTATGATAATCCAGAACGTGTAATACTAAATAATAAGCACATGTTACAATAATCACTTTCATGAAGAGATATTTATTTTTTTGTGACAGTTTTTATCCATCCATCCATTTTCTTGTGGACGTGATGGCCGTAATGGTCTCTTCTTCTGCTCTGCGGTTCACGGGTCTGCTGGAGCCTATCCCAGCTGACAATGGGTGAGAGGCAGCAAACACTCTGGCCGCTTCACTAGTGCATTGCAGAGTCACCTGAAAGCCAAACAACCACTTGCCCCCACACTCACACCTAGGGGCAATTTGGGATCGGCCAAATACAACATCACAGAAGTGGGCCTTAATAGCAGGAACATACGGTATGGGTGTGAAGGTGTGTGTGTGCGTGCGTGAGTTTATCTGAGTGTTTGTCACACACACACACACACACAGACACACACACAGACACACACACACACACACACACACACACACACACACACACACACACACACACACAAACACACACACACACACACAAACACACACACACACACCTCTGGAGGGAACCCACACAGACATGGGAAGAATACACAAACTACACAAACCCAAAACCCTGGTGTGAAGTAACCCCCCACAGAGCCACCCTACTCAGTGATGCATATCCATAATCCATAATAGAAAATAAGAAGTGTGTATACAGCATGTTCATGCTTTTAAGGCCCACTGCTGTGATGTTATGTTTTCTTATTGTGTATTTTATTTATGCATCTATTTATTGTTTCTACTATATTATTATTTATCTTTATTGCTGTTTTGGTGGTCATGCTTTTTAAGCATTAAATTGTTTAAATACTCAAAACTGCTGATTGATGGAATTTCTCTTTATAATGATGAAGATTGCTATCAGCTTAAGGGGTTTCATTCTATATACTAAAATAAATAATCTATTAGTTTTAAATATAAAAACAAATCAATGAACAAATTTATCTCTGATCCTTAAGATCAAAGAAATGTATTTATCATAATTAAAAATAAAGAAAAAACTCAATATCCGGAATGAAAACAGTAAACCGAGTGCTGAATATTAACAATTTTGATTATGAAAGCTTTTCAGAAAAATGTTGAACTTTCAAGCAAGCTTTTCAAACTTTTTTTTTTAAAGTTTTCTTTGCAAGATGAAGGAATTTTGTGTTCCAAAATATAACTACATGTGCTACAACTCTTCAGACCAGTTAACATAAAAAGTGACAAAAGAAATAGGCAGAAATAACCAGTGATCAGCCAGAGAGACATAAGGAGATAGAGAGAGAGAGAAAAAAGACTAAGTCTAAATTAAGATGTTAGATGCTGGCTTTCCAATAGCACCTTGACATAGAGGTTGACCTACTCATGACAGGATCCCCATGCTGCGGATTTGGAATTCTATTAGTATTACCAGCTGTAGGGGAGGGGGAAAAATGTCATGCAGTCATCAGGAAGAGGCCAATCCATAGCTTCTATCCATCAGCCAATTACTGGTGCTAAAGTGGAATTAGATAGATATTGACAATGAGAGGAGGTGGAGGGAGATTAGGGACAGGAAAGGAAAGAGTATAGCATGAAGGAGGGTGGAAAGGAGAGCAGGAGGATGGAAAAAGGAAGAAGATGATGAGAAGTAGAGAAGTAAAGAAAAGGAAAGAATAAAGAATGAAGTAGTGGAAGGGCAAAGAAAAGGCAAGAATTTGGACAAATGAGAGAAAAGAAATGAAGACAGATGAAAATAAAAATGGAAGACAGAATGTAATCTTGGTTTAAAAGAGTGGGAGCAGGTTACAGCAGTGATAGAATAATGAAATGTTTAAGAGATTCAAACAACATTCTTGGGTTTTTTGTGTGAAACAAACCAACTTTAATTGGTCACATCAAACTTTCATAACATTCCAAATATCTTATTGCTTTTATCTTATGCACATTTAAAATAGTTCTTTCTTTCTAAATTTTATTTTATTTAAAATTAAAGCATTGTATAAAAGTGTATGCACACATTCTATATATGTATGTATATATATACATGCACACACAATATATACACGTATATTGCAAAACAGCATTTGGAGTAAACATTACTTGGCATTAGCGTCAGTTTGTACGACCATAATAAAGTGTGCAGATTAAAACGGGGGTTGTATGATGTAACAAAGACTCTTATATCAGAGCACAAGGGGTGTGAACAAAGGAGACAGCACAAGGTGACATCAAAGGAGAGTAGGTCAGTCTTTCTAGGTAGGTAGGTAGGTAGGTAGGTAGGTAGGTAGGTAGGTAGGTAGGTAGGTAGGTAGGTAGGTAGGTAGGTAGGTAGGTAGGTACGCATTTTTGGTCATGAGACCAAAAATAGCATAAATGTTTACAGACTTGGGACCAGAAATGGACATCAGTGGAAATTGGCAGTTCTGTTTCCCATTTGGCCGATGGTACGTTCATACTCTTGTTTGTCTGTCTTTATAACTTAGATATACATTCATCTGTCCGGGTTCTCCTGTTCCCTCCCACCTCCAAACACAAACACCTGAGGTGAATTGATCGTTCCACATTGCCCATAGGTGTCAGTATATATGTGTATGTGAGTGGATGTTTGTCTACCATGAGGCTCAGCGGTGCACTGGCGTCATACTCGGGAGTTTCCCCTGCCTCTCACCCACAAGTCAGGGGGGTTTTTTTGTTTCTTTTTTTGTAACTACATAAGTCCAACAGGGAACACGGGGGGGTCGATAGCTATCACACCTGAAACAGCAACAAAAACAGTCTCCTAAGTGAACACCTGAGCAGGAACAAAGACTATGATAATGAATAAAAGAAAAGGAAGACATTGCAAACAACAGTGTAAAAAACAGTGTAAAGAGAAAGACATACAGTAGGTGGTGAAGAGATGGAGAAAACAGTACGGGGGGGGGGGGGGGGGGATAGGTAAGAAAAGGGAAAAAAGAGAGAGTATATAAACTCAGAGCTATGTAATGAATTTATGCCCGGCTAGCAGATCTTTATAAGTTATTGGAGAAATAGCCGAGGCGGCGTATTGACACAGCTGGGTCTTAGATCAATACATTGAGAATGGGCAATACATTTTAATTTAAAACTGATCAAACTTTAGCAGCAAATCCATTCGGCTCAGCGTAGCCTCTTGCCCCATCCAAGCTCACAGATGCACATCTTCTCGCACATACGTGTGCGCACACACACACACACACACACACACACACACACACACACACACACACACACACACACACACACACACTCACACACTTTCTTCCAGTTTACTTGAGGAGTTAAGGCATGCTACATAGTTGTCATACACTGTTTAAGTGTTGGAAGTGAAAACATAAAAAACCCCAGAATAATTTAATTGAATAAAAGTATTCAGACCCTCACAAATACCTTAGTGGTACAGTATTTGTGAACATTAGTGGTGTTCTGTTGTGTTCACCTCCAGAAATAAATGATGTACAGTATAGAGAAACACAGCCCTCTTTCTTACATTCAGAAAACTGGGGTCAGTTGATCACGTTTACCTGATTTGCGGGCTCATAACGTCCTACTATTGCCCAAGTCTGCCATTTGGGACAAAGACCATCAAACTACATTCCTATAAGGTAGAAATGTCAAAGTCAAATACACGTAAAGCCAAAAAAACTCATTTGCTTCAAGCCAAGGGCCGGACTGGTTCAATGTTTATTAAGACATATTGAAATGATTGTACATAGCCGATCGAACCAAAAATCTTCATTCATTGTGGGGAATGCAGTGTTGGTGCATGCAAAACACAAGCGGGCGGCTGTGGCATACGGGCCAGTTCTAATAGTAATTAAATATCATCCAGGGGGGCATAGATAATTCATCTGTGGGCCAGATCTGGCCCCCGGGCTTTGCATTTGACATATGTGCTATAGGGGGTGCATGCAAAATCCATATAGAAAGTTTTGTCTGCATCTGCATACAAACACCTAAATGCATTGTTTTATGTTGTGTTATTTAGATCAAGCAATGACATCCGTAATTAAAGGACCAGGACTGTGACATCGGTCTTCAGCCTCTTTAATTAACATAAATAATTAACGCTAATCAATCCAAACAAATTATATTTTTAACACCCAGAATTAATCACAGCTCATCTCTCCATTTCTCAGCATAGACCGATCGGGTACTCTGCAAAGCTTTCATTGATCACTCAACAAATGAGAGAATGCAGGGCGATGAGGCTTATTTCATTGTATTCCTATTGTGTTCCACTGTCTGACTCTTTATATCGTCCATCATTACACAGCCACACACTAATAGACTAATTAGAACTTTGTAAAATAAATATAGACACAATGTATTAAAAGTCAGACATGGGGCAAGGAGGAACTTTGTTCCAAAGGAAAAACAATGTACATGAAAACATTAATTGTGAAAAATTCTGAAATATGTGGACTTCTTAAAAATTATTCCAGCAAATTTGGTTTTTGAAACTAAACACTAACCCTAAGATATGGCTTTTACAATCTTCAGTCAGCTGGTGTCTTGCGGACACGACTGGGCCCCAAATAATAGAATACTTGATTATTTTGGGCTCTTTTGTTCATTGCTGGAGGCGCACTGCATTTATCTGACCCTATTTGTAGAAGTATCTATACTTGTGGTCAACCAGAGTTCATTTTACTTCCAGAAAGTAGTGAATCCCAACATGATGTTTATTCATCCCAAATTAATAACAGAATATACAATAGAAACAGTATAAAAACCAAACAGCTAATTTAAAATTTTTTTATTAATAACATCATACCTGTTTGAGTAAAAATAAAAGAGTAAAATTATATATCAAAATGTTAAAGCCTGGTAGTCATTAAAAAAACAGAAATGAAGAAAGATGTATTAGTTTTGTTTTTCACTTTTGCTTTTCACCCATCAGTTTTCTTTGCCTTTAATTCATCCACTGTATTCCCCTGTGCACACTGCACCAAGCTGGCAGAGGTTTCTCCACACACATTTCAGTCATATCTGTCAGTAACACCTATCTTTTTCTTCATTAACTTTTGATTGTTTTTCTATGCAAGAAAGCTCTCATTGTCACTTGTTTTTTCTCCATCTTTTGCATCTTTTTCTAAGGTATGGTGGTAATCAATCAATCAATCAATCAATCAACCCCATAAGCGACATCTTGTGCGTTCTCTGGAGGGTCTAAGTAACTCCTCTCTCACTGCAGCACGTAAAACGAGCCAATGTTCTGTTGCCATTTGGTCGATTTTCATAAGGCAGAATCACAGGTGAGTCTATAATGGTAATTCCCGGGATCGAAATTTCAGTGGAGAAATGGAAAAACTGAATATTTTTGTTGAATGGAAGGGCATTTCAAGCTAGCGTCCCAGGGACACACGCTGTCTGACCAGCGTGCGTCTCTGTCACAAAATGTGCATCAAAGACGAAAGGGTGCACCTAAACAAAAACCATCAACCAGGGCACAATCCCAACTTCATGACTGCCCCCCAGTCTTCAATGGCAGAGGTAAGAGGTTCATTGAGCTCGTACTCCAACAGCAGCAGCACACACCCGTAAACATGGACTTTCAAATGAACACTGAAGAAAAGGTCCCTAGAAAGTCCATCTCTCATACACACACACACACACACACACACACACACACACACACACACACACACACACACACACACACACACACACACACACACACACACACACACACACACACACACACACACACACACACACACACCTTAATATTGTTATATTGCTGTCAGTTTTTCAGTCTTGTGGGTTAATCAGAAAGGCCAGGGGAAGGGTGCTTTCTACTCACCGCACTGCCACAATTATTGATTTCATTTACACACAAGCAGACAAACACACACAGACAGAAAAACAACTAAACACACACACACACACACACACACACACACACACACACACACACACACACAGAAAGAAAGACATGCGCACACACAATTTGACACCCATTTTTACCACAAGAACAGGCACCCATAACACCCCTTTAACTATTCTATTGGCTCCAAATAGATTTTCCCATTTTACGCTGTAGAGGCAGGGGAAACACTGGAGCAGAACTGAAAGTGATATAGATGTATCAAAAAAACAGATGAACAAACATTGGGGGAAGATTTATTGCTGGGGATTTTAATATAAAATTGGAGGCAGATGAATTGATTTTGGTTTAAGGAAGGGTGTTATAAGGAACAATTTATCGGGATGGCTCAGGCAAGATGCATTATTTTCCGATTGTTATCCTGCTCCACTGTTTGAGAGGCTGATTTGTGTTGTGTATTACATTTTATGGCTAAGAAGGAAAGGGGAACTTTCAATGATTTAGGTAGGATGTATTAATCAAAGGCAGCCAGTGTGAACCATAGATCCCCAGGAAAAGGAAGTGCAGGTGACAGCTCATTCTGCTAAAGAATGTTTGGGAGCTGCACATCACCGCTTCTCCATTCCCCTTTCTTCTTTACATCTTCTCCACCTCCCTCTCTCCATCTCTCTCCATCTCAATATCTTTCTTGTCTCATCATCTTTTTTATCTTCCCTTCTGTTCTTGCTATCCTTCTATACCCATGCCTTTTTTCACAGTTCGGTGCACGTTTGGTTTTAATTTTATGAGTCTGAAGTAGCTTTTAACCATCCATGCGGCAAATAAACTAGGGATTAGGAATACTTAGTGTTTTTTTCCTTGCTGAGGAAGTGTCATAGTTCCTCAATGCTCAGTGACCTTTGCTGCTGGCTATGATGTGAAGAGACAAGCTCATCATCATCAGGTTCACACGTTCATTTTACCAGCAGTTGGTATGGTAATGCCTGTATGTGATGTACTGTTTGCCTTGGTCCCAAGTTCTCAGGTTCTGCTCTGTCACTTCAAAGTTTATCTGTCTTTGTCTCTGTGTGTTACTTTCTGCTGCTATCAGCTCTTTTCAAGTTCTAATAAAAGAAAAGGTTTATTAACATCTTGTTGTGTTCGTCTACTTCCCTGGGGAGCATCCCTTTCTTCATTTTGCATCAATCTTTGCCATGCCTTAATAAGCTACAGGTGCTGTGTGACGTTGTGTTCATGGCTCACAGCCTGTGGAAGTAACATGTCGTTCACATTTATAATGTTTTCTGAATGTCATCAGTTAAATGCACCATTTAAACAGGAATCGGTGGTTTTCGAGTTCATTTTGAGGATTCTCTGTGAAGCGAGTTACATCTCAGCTTATTCCATAAAATAGATTTTAAATTTAACAAGAATTTTAGTTGATGAAACTATTTGTAAACATAAATAAGCAAAGTTGAACTTTTCTGTTCCAGTCGGGCCTTCAGTGTGGGTCTCCCCTGCCCCCCCATCACCGTCCTCTGACACACCAGAAGGACACGGGCTGACATACACATAATAATACACGCAGACATGCAAACACACACACACACACACACACACACACACACACACACACACACACACACACACACACACACACACACACACACACACACACACACACACACACAATTGAGGACAATTTGGCCAGGCCATTCACCTGTGGTTAGGGTTGATTTTAGTTTTATTTGAAAGTTAGATTGGTTCTGAGAAGACTGGGGCATTTGTGAGTGAGCAGAGTGGGGGTGTAATGAACTGTACATCTACATTACAGTACACTAATAACATAACACTCACTGAAGAGCTTTTCTCTACTAAAGAAAAGACAGAGGATTCATTTTAAAAGCTGCAATACTAGTATTGCAAAGCTACAGTAATGATCCAGATGGAGTAATGTCATTTTATAATTTGAAAAATAAATTCTAGGAGATATTGTAATAATTTATTTGCTTTACTTGAAATAGTATGGTAGACTACCTTTACATTTAATGCATGAAAACAATTTAAGATAATAGTCGGACCCTGGTAATCTATTACTGGAAAATGGGAGGAAGAAAACAGTGGAAAAACCAATCAATCAATCTAAATAATGATCAAAGGTCAAGCCCAGTCAAAGTTCCTTGGACAAACAGTGAACAAGTGTGCTGATGCGTGTTATTGTGTGGTCACTGGTAACCAGGTCAGAAACAGACTGTTTAAAAGCAAATAGACAGATAGGTAGGCAGATACTTTATTAATCCAGAAGGGAAATTATGTAGCATAATTCTGTCATCACTTTTGATCATAATCTAACACAGTATAAATCCCAAAAACAATCCAAAATCGACCTTATAAAAAAGCATTATTTTTTCTTGAGATAGCCGACACACGTTTGGCATCCTTCATATGACACACTGACACACGTCTGTCCCTCCTCCTCGTCTAGTTCCACCTCTGATGTTCATGTCAGGAGTGAATTATTGGCTTCTGAAGGACCAAAAAAATTAATTTTCTCTTTTGATAAAGCGCTACACCGACACATTTAGGCCACACCCAGCCTGAGTCACCTGCCCAGAACCTAACACTGTAAAAACTGTTAAAAAAAAAAAATTCTACATTCCAAAAACACAAACTTCCTGAAAAGAAACATATGTAGGCTTCCCCCAAGACCCCAAGAGCAGATCAAATCATTACCTCAGCTGAAAACGCTCCGATGAATCTGAGCCAGAACCACAATATATCCGTGTGTGTGTGTGTGTGTGTGTGTGTGTGTGTGTGTGTGTGTGTGTGTTAATGTTTATGTGTCAGAGCAGATTACTCTTGACTTCATTAATCTCTGCAGTGTGATTATGATTAGCTCTCTGAGACATGCCAAAGGACAACTGACACATTCACACACACACACAGACACACACACACACACACACACACACACACACACACACACACACACACACACACACACACACACACACACAAAATAGTGCCTAGGAGTATCAGAACAAAAAGAATCAACAGTTGGTCACCGTCAGAGATTAAAAAACAAATATTAAAAAACATGACTGAAATCGAGGCCCACACTTCAGAGTTTGTTGCTTTTGTTGTTGACATGATTTGTGTCACTTATGCGTTCTGTGAGATGCGTGTTTGTCTAAAGACAGAGATCAAAATGGGATGTAGGAGAGAAGGGAAGTAATGCAACAAGAACAGGGAGGATGAGAGGAGACGAAGGGCGACAGTCATGGACAAGAAAGTAAGCCTGGGCAGCCAATGATAAAGTGAATACGTGACACAAACCAGACAAGAAGCAAGCAAAAGACACACAAATCAGAACAAGAGAGGAAGACATGAAGGGGGTGGGTGGGAACAGATGAAAAGAACAAGTGAAGTGTGAGTGGAGAAGGGATAGAGAAAGCAGGATGATGGAGAATGCTCATGTCTACACCCTGCCATGATCAGAGCTTGCACCGGATGCTTATTTCCCTCTGCCAATACAGAGTCCCTGGGAAAAAAACATTAAAAAAACTAGATTCCATTAAACTACTGAAGGATTTGTTTTAAAAGGAGGATGTGGTTGTGGTTGTGGATGTGTAGGGGTAAAGGGATGACCATCACATGCTTCAATCTTGCAAAATAAAATGGTTTTGCTTCTCTTGACTCGCTTTTCTGGTTTCCATTCTCAATTCCACTCCTGTTTCTCCTGTTTCCCTTCTGTTTAAATACACAAATATGATGATAAAAAAACGTTTTTCAGTAATTAGAAAAACATTTTTGAAAGTTTTATTTACAAATGCAGGGTTGACACAACATGATGGTGACAGATGCTAACAATGTAGCTGCAATAGCATACCAGAAGCAGACCGAACACAGAGGGTTGCTCAAGTGCCTCCACAACCTCTCAACAGGCGTTCCTCAAGGACACATAAAAAACGAGGTTATTGTCAACTTGTTTCAATGAGCATTTCTCATTTGTTGTTGCTCCACCTCACACCAGTGATGATTTTGAGTCTAATTGCTGTAAAGTTTGATCTGTCATCCCATTGGTCGAGCTCCCAACAGCGCCAAATTTGAAGTGGAATCGTGCAATGCCCCGGATGGCTCACTGCAGTTCAGTGTTCATCTGTTCTCCTATTCTGAATCAAGCACCGGGCAGGTCGTATGACGTGAGGAAAAGCCTTTGATTTTAATACTGTTTTTTGTTCTCTTTTTGTTTGTTTTAAATTGAGTTAAGCTATCTTGGTACATTTTATTTTTAAAATATATATTTTTTTTTTTTCTACTTGCCTGTCAGCAATTAGACAACAGTATTTCACTTAACAATTCACCTACAGTTAATACAACTTTAGCATAAGCGCGTATGTCAAAGGGGTAGACGTCGTTCTGTAATTCTAGCTTCTAATAATGACAAGAAAAATGTGTGTGTGTGTGTGTGTGTGTGTGTGTGTGTGTGTGTGTGTGTGTGTGTGTGTGTGTGTGTGTGTGTGTGTGTGTGTGTGTGTGTGTGTGTGTGTGTGTGTGTGTGTGTGTGTGTGTGTGTGTGTGTGTGTGTGTGTGTGTGTGTGCTTGCATGTGTGAGTGGTGTGAGTACACACAGACAAATGATAAATTGTTGTAAAATAGAATGAGTGGAGTCATGATGGAACAATAATGCATACTGTAGTTTCTCTGTACGTGTGTGTGTGTGTGTGTGTGTGTGTGTGTGTGTGTGTGTGTGTGTGTGTGTGTGTGTGTGTGTGTGTGTGTGTGTGTGTGTGTGTGTGTGTGTGTGTGTGTGTGTGTGTGTGTGTGTGTGTGTGGTGATGAATGTCTCATAGTGACAGTGGGGCCGGCAGCAGCAAATGTCCTTCTGGGTGGGACACACACACACACACACACACACACACGCGCACACACACACATACTGGGACACACATACACAGATGGAAACGACCACACTAATGGATCACCCCTGTCTGCATGCAGTCCACCACAAATAATGATGAACCACCCCTGCATTAAACTATTTTACACAATGCTCAATTCATTACTGTACTTCTCTCCCTCCCTCTCTCTGTACAGGTATAGATGAGCTAATAAAGGTATGATATTCCTCCTCTTCCGGCACAATCATAGTTTTTATCCATTAGTAGGAAATTAGGATGGGGAATGAGGAAAGGGGAGGGAGGGGATAGGTTGAAAAGGAAAAAAGAAATGGCTTAAAATTGGTTTAAATGCGTTGCCACCATTAGAAATAACTGCAGCCCCGAGCAGAAAGTATGAAGAAGTAATTCACTTTGTTTTAATAAGAAGGCCAGGACCAGACGTTTTCAGGACGATACTTCTTGTAATTACTTAGAAATTACAACACCTCGATTTTTAAGTAATCACAAGAGGTTATTCTTAAGTAATGACAAGAGGTATCAATTCACCTAAGGTGTATGTTTTGGGAAGTGGGAGGAAACAGGAGAATCCAGGGAGAACAACACATGTATCTAAGATATTAATCCAGACACGCAAGAGCTTGAGCGTACCATCGGCCAAATGGGCAATTTTAATTATATGGATTAAGAAATCTTGAACAATAAGGGAAAAGAATAGTAATGATTTTAAATAACCTACAGTTAAATGATGAAAACAGTTGTCTTATATTATGTATATTGTCAAGAAAAACATTTTAAGTTGAAACTGCATCTACTTACAGCTGGACATACAGTATATTCTGAAGACGGACATTTAAACAGTTTCTCAGTGTGACCTTCCAAAAGAATCAAGTATATTTTTGTTTTCTTTGTAGTTCATTAATAAAAAAATCCTCCATTTTTCATTGATTATAATTGTTCCCCATGATCTTTACATTTAAGTGTTGGTAGAGGTTTTAATCTATGTTAAATCGACATACATTATTAGCACTAAAATTGAGAGCCAATGTCTGGAAAATGACAGCACATGCTGTAGATGTTTTGTTTTTTATTATTTTTATCTGTAAGTTGCAGATCAAAAATAATTAAATAATACAGAAAATATGGTAACACCAATTACAGGTGTATGAAAATTCAAAGATTATTAGGCTGTTAAAAAATATGACCCTAGGTGGCAAAATAATCGATAATAGCCGGTAGTGATCTCGCTTTTTTATAAAATACATGCATCCAGCTACATTTTGCTTAGTGTGGGATAGAGGAGAAGAAAGAGCCATTATGGATTTCAATTAAGTGATCCCTGAGCAGAGAGGGACGCGTCAGACTGGAGGAATTAATGTGCTGCAGACAGATGTTTAATAATAATGGCCGAAATGGCCCTGCTGTGTCCTCCTGCAACCCACTGCGGCCCCAGGAACACACACACACACACACACACACACACACACACACACACACACACATACACAGTCACATATAATCATTCACACATTGACACTCACAACTATCATTCTTACACATGCACTATGTAGATCATCCATAGACACCGGTGTCAACGCTGCTTTGTGTGTGTGTGTGTGTGTGTGTGTGTGTGTGTGTGTGTGTGTGTGTGTGTGTGTGTGTGTGTGTGTGTGTGTGTGTGTGTGTGTGTGTGTGTGTGTGTGTGTGTGTGTGTGTGTGTGTGTCTTTATGACCAGTGCTGGCCACAGCGCATATGGACCTCATTTAGGAACAATGGGCATGGAGAATGGCTGGTTGAATGAGATTCCTGACTGTGAGAGGTGACTGGAGGCATGTTAAATGACATGCCCCGTATAGAGAGATGAAGCGAGACACGGAGAGTGAAGGAGAGGGAGAGTATGGTTTTACATGGCTGATCTTGTTTAAGGAATTATTGCCTCGCTGAGCAACAAAAATGTTTTGATTGAGGACTCCGAGGAGACGGCGCCTGGAGGAAGAATAGTGAAGGAGAAGAAACATGAGAGAAGAGGTAGAATCACAGAAGCCGGAGCAAAAAGGAGAAGAATTTTGATGGAAGAGAGTATCAGAAGATGAGAGGGACGTGGAGATGATGTTCATCTGACTGGGTCCAGAAGTGGGTCGTTAGACATTGTGTAAACAGCATGTCTTTTTATGAAGTACTCTCACTCTCTCTTTGTGTAAATCTCACAGATTCACTCCCGGTGACACCTAATCAGTGTCGTTGCAGGATGAATGGCCTACAGCTGTCCTTGCAGTCTTGTCAAAAAACAACACATCCCGAAAAAATCTCTCACTCACACATGCTGTTCATAACGTCTTGTCACAACAGCATTTCTCTGGTAATCACCAGGGTGGTCGCCCTCCTGCTGCCCCTCAATGAATGGACTGAGCCACCGTGGGTTTGCCCCTCCAGCCATAACTCTACCGAGGACGTCTGTCTATTGCTCAACACCGCAGTGCTGACCCCAGACTGCAAATTGGCCCGACAGAAAGACAGAGAAAGACAAAATGCAAGGATGCTGCTGAACAGACATGGACACAGATTCACTCGTGCTCATTTAGTTTCACTATTTGTCATTGGCCTGTCTCTCAGGATTAATTTATAATACAGACAATCTTTTCCTCTAACCATGGCCAGACAGACTTTGCACAGTAAACACACACACACACACACACACACACACACAGAAATTTTGACAGGTGAATATAGCTGAAGAAGAGTGACGAGCAGGAAAAATGAGGAAGCAAGTAAGAGTGGGGAGAAATAAACTGATAACTGCATGAAGGGTGATAACATCAAGAAAGGAGTGAAATTGATGAAGGAATTGGTGGAAGAAATGAGGCTGCTGGCAGATCAATACTCAGACCCACAATCTGCATCCAGAAAGCAGGCATTTTATGAATGTTTTTCTTCATTTTTTCTCTCTCATTCTCACGTTATTTACACTGTATTTCTGCCTGAGTACAGTAGACGAGTCTGAAGAAGGAACTGGTGAAAGTAAATACAGTCAGTTGTGTTAAAGCTGGCCAAATTCATAACAACATTGAATTAGTTGTTTATGATTTAGTAAGTGGAAACGAGCAAATGACAAGACCTTTCAACAAATGTAATGAGTCCATAAAAAAAAAAAAAAAAATATATATATATATATATATATATATATATATATATATATATTTATCTCCTTCATCTCGGTATTTATCTCGGTTCGGTATTTACCTCGTGTTGCTCTGCTGTGCTGGACTGTGGCAGGAGGTGGGGCTAAACTGATGGGCGGAGCCTCGTCTCCACACCTGTTCATCTCCACACCTGTGCCTGATCAGGCTGATTAGCCTGAGGAGTTTAAAGCCGTCTTCTCCTTTGGTTCTGTGACAGATTGTTCTCTCCCCTTGTCTGTACCTCCCGTTTAGACTTCCCTTGTTTCTGGATGTTTCCTGTTTGGACTAAACTAGGACTGTGGACTTCTCCCCTGGTGTTCTGCATGTGGGTCAAAACCATATCCGTGACATTTTGTTTTTGCAAAGCAGAAAGAATAGAAATACAGATATTTTGCGCAGGGTGTGCTACAAGCAGTCACCTAAATAAAATAAGTTCCAAATCTGCAAAAATGAAGTGACTCCTGCCAATGAAAACCCATGCAGTCTGTGTCCAACGCGATGGACAATGTGCACACAAGCAGTGGAATCTGTCCTTGATAATTACTCTCTGCTGTGACAGAAATCAATGAAGAATCATACAGTGATGTCTTATGAAAGTGGGGGGAATTTTGGCAGCCCTTGACAAATTTAGCACATTCTTTGGCCTGCACCTCGCATTGATATGTTATTCTGCCACTTAACAGCTGTCATGGACCCTACAGACTGTAAACATATCATTACATGATGTGCAGAACGGAATGGCTTTTACTCAAAGCTTTATTCACTGAAAGAGGTCAGATCAATCCTCGATGACTTCTATAACAAAGTGGTGGAGGACACCTAAAACCTTGCAGATGCTCCTGCGTTGCCTAGACAACAGAAACACAATGCAAAACCTAAAAATAAATTTTTTAGGAAAACTGGGAAGTTCTCGTGACACTACATAGTCTTCAAAATTCCGTGCATTGCAGACGCTTTGAACGCATCACTACCACCTTGCGAGCTGTTGTCAAGACAACAGATAAACTGACCACAGCAGACATGGCGGAGCTGCTGGAACTGGAACGGGAACTGGAGGAGTTAAAGAAGCAGCACTTCCACAGACACCGGTACGCATCCGAGAGCAGCGTGACGTGGTTCAGTCACGCGTGACACGTTCGTAAAGAAAAGTTAAAAGTTTTATCGTTTGGACTGGTGACGTGAAGTAACGTGAAGTAACGTGAAGTAACGTGAAGGAACGTGAAGTAACGTGAAGTAACGCCAACTGCGTCCGTAAACCCGTCGGTCTGGACGTTGGCCGTTATTGAGCGGTAATAGTTATAAAACTCAAGGCGGGTTTGATTTTTAATTTTCTTTTCTTTTCTTTTCTTTTTACCTTTAAATGTACATTTCTACATTATATTCACACTTGTTTTTATCTTGTCTGTGTGTTTTAGCCAAGTAGAGGAGAACAGACAGAAGGAAATCCAAGCCGCGACCCGGATCCAGGCCTGGTTCAGAGCCTGCAGGGTCCGGGCTCACCTCAGGTGTGTGTGTGTGTGTGTGTGTGTGTGTGTGTGTGTGTGTGTGTGTGTGTGTGTGTGTGTGTGTGTGTGTGTGTGTGTGTGTGTGTGTGTGTGTGTGTGTGTGTGTGTGTGTGTGTGTTTGTGTGTGCGTGCGTGCGTGCGTGCGTGCGTGCGTGCGTGTGTGTGTGTGTGTGCGTGTGTGTGTGTGTGCGTGTGCGTGTGCGTGTGTGTGTGTGTGCACTTAGAATCAAAAACCACAAAATACACCTTTAAAAAAATGCCACGGGCAAAGAGGGAAACAAGCCTTATATTTTATACACCAATTTTAAATTTTTGCCTTTTTTTTTTTCATTTGAAAACACTCGTACAAGAGCGTTGATTCCTAGGGAAACCCTGACACTAGCTCATTCTCATAATTATCCCACTTCTAGAGCTTTGCAAATGGCCTGGAGGAATAAATGTCACTTGCGCTCTGTGCTCCTTTCACACAGAGAGAAATGAATGTCTCTATCTTTGTGCATGTTCCTGTATCGTGACCCCCCAGCACCATTCTGCAGGGTCAGCAGACAAACTTCCAGACATTAGGTTAATTCAGATTACTTTAGTTAATTGATCAATGCATTAAGTGGATAATTAGCAACAGTTTTAGCTGCCTAAGTGCAACTCCGGGGTTGTGCTATCCCCACTATAAGCATTGATTTTCTGGGCATATGAATGGCCTTTTGGAAATTGATGGCCTCATTGGAGGTGGAGAATCACAGTGGACTTGCATTTAGAGTATGTTTGAAGATGAATACAAATGTGTGCCACCAACTAAAGGGGGGTGAAAAGCACATCACACATGATCGAAAAGCCTGGAAGAGCAGAAATGTTCGTCGTGCATGTGTCTTTGTGAGATTGTAAATTTGTAATGCAAATTTAAGGTGTCCCCTGTCCTTTTAAATGAAGTGTTATAGATGCAGCAGACAAATCCCAATCTTTTCAACATTGTTTCCTTACATTTTAACACAGTAATACAGCGCGCCTTCGTTCTTTGCGGTTAATGTGTTCCAGGGACCACACGCGATTAAGGAATCAGTGATCGAGATTGCGATCTATTTATCTTATTATTTACTGTAATTTACATTTAGTAATTTACAATTTAGTACATAATTATATAATATAATCTATTATTCTTATTCTTATTGTATATATATTATATACAGTATATATATTATATTTTAAATTATATAATATCTATCTACAATATATAATCTATAAATAATTTTCAACATTTAAAATTTACATGCCAGGCCTTAGGCTCCGTGTAATATTATGTATTTATTTATTACAGTTTATTTATAAGACTCCTACTGTTAATAACACTTCAAACTGTCTATGTCTATCCTCACACTGTTCGTATGTTTCCTAACACTATAGAAATAGCGATGCAAACAAATGCTGCATACTCCGTTTGCCAAGCAACGACATTTCATCGCCAGATTCACTGTTCTGAACCTCTGTGCAATGACAATAAAAGGAAGTCTATGTCTAATTTGAACGTTTATCAACCCTCCCCATACTGATATTAAACCACCTTCTATCTGAATTACCTTTTCCGACACTCTTATTGACTGTTTAAAGCCCTTTTGTGTCTCATGAAACGAGTTCACTTCCAGATGCCATCAGCCAATAGGATGTGCAGACAGTAACAGCTGACTGCCTACCAAAAATCCGCGATGAGGTGGAGTCGCTAATGTTAATGTGCGAATTTGCGAAGGCACACTGCACTGATTTCTTGGTATTTTTCTGCTTAACTAATTCAATTACATAACATCTATTTATTGTTTCTTTGTAGACACCTTAGTTCTGCAGTACGTATGTTTCCTATTTTTCAAGAGGTTTTTACATTTACTTTTACAGTGTGTGTGGTGTTTTTTTAATAAATAAACTGATTAAACCAACATCTTACCTAATAATAAATAGATTTCACTTCCTTCTTTCTGTGTGGATAACTTTTAGCAGTGTTTGCTTTCGTTTCATTACTGAAAATACATTCAATCTTCTCTCAAAATGACTTTATTACAGCCATCTGCACAAGAAGGCGATCATTATACAGAAGATGTGGCGGGGCGTCACAGCAAGGGCACGTGTCAGACAAATGGTGAAGGTAAGCTAGAGCCTGGAATGGCTATAGATATATTGATTATGTTATGATAGCATGCATTAGAATTCAATTGCTATATACCTAAGTCCCTGTGAATGACCTTAAGAGATATAATTCACTCATTACATATTGGGAAATTAGCACTTAGGTAATATGATCCAATATGATAAGAAATTCCATCTCCATCGCAACTGCTGGGATGTCTACAGAAAGAGTACTGATAGGAATAGAAAAAAGGCGTGAATTAAGGAGTTGGTATGTATGGTGTGTGTATACGTGTGTGCTTTAGTAAAACAAGGCACCATTTTCAGCATATTGCCTCCAACTGCTTCTTAATTGAACAGATTGTTGATACCGGATCCAATACCCAGTGCTCTCACATATAATTTTCCCCTGGATTGAGTTTTGTAAACGTATCACAACAAGCTATTTATCATGCCTGTAAATTGACTGTTTGCTAAAGCATAACTGCCAGCCGCCGTTTGGGAAGCATTCAAGAAATGGAAAGTGGAGGGGGGGGTGTTCGGGTTGAGGGGTGTTGAAATAAACGATGAAGGATGTGTCACAATACACATATGGGCTTAAAAGAGGCTGTTTGGTCTCATTTGGAAACAGATGAGCACTAATTTGAATCACTCAAAATTGCCACAGTGCAATATTTTGAATTATCCCTGAGAGATTTTGTTCTTCCCCTCCTTTCTCACCCTCTCTCACTCTTTCTCTTGCTCTCTCTGCCTCTCCGTGTTGTTCTTCCTCACTCTGGCAGACCTTATCATGTGTGATGTGACATGCACAAAGCCTCATCTCCAAACATCAAGCTGAATTTACAACCTCCTTTCAAGTCTTTGTCTTCCCTCCCCTTCCTCTCATTCCACTCTTCCCTGTCGTGATTAAAAAAGACGTGTTGAGATATGAATCCCTTTTATGGCTGACTCTCCAGTTTGCTCCTGAAATGTGCCCCAGTGGTCGGACATCACGTTTGGTGTGCGACGGCTCGTCGAATGCACCACTGAATATTCTTTGGCGTTTCAGCCGCTGCTGTCATTGATTATGAAATCCAGAGGAGAGCATTTGGCCATCATACATCTCCATTAGCTCACTGCTTGACTACCATAGATTTTCTTGGCCCTTGTCTACCATGTTGTATTAAGAGGTTGCTGTCCTCCCCTTGATACAAAGTCCTGTTAACTATTCTCCTCTTTCTTTCTGTCTTTCTCCCTCTTTCCCTCTTTCTATCTATCCATCCTTTTCATCTTGTTCCTCATGTCTCTCTTGCTTGCCTCCCCTCTTTTGGGCCCACTACCACTCATTCTCTCTGCAGTGGCCTTATCTGTGTTGCCTCTGTGTGCAATGTATTATGTATAAAGAGCTCTTTATCTTTGACGCCTGCTGTGGACAGATCAGAGGACCGGGAGACAAGATGTAACGGCGTCTTTTTCTTTTGTGTTCACAGGCGAGATATTTTATCATGAACATGAATTTCTACGATGAGATGGCAGTCAGGGTAAATATTACCACAGCATCTTGTTGTGCCAAATTAAGTGTCTTGGGGGTGGGGGCACTCTTTTTTTTCCCCATGTGTACACCATGCATTGGAGGCCTCATGATTGTGACGCCTTACAAATTTTGTTCACCATAAAAACCTTTTAATCTTCCAAACCAAATATTTCCCCCTGTGTAACAAGTGGTGATATATTGAAGTTTTTGTGCAATCCTTTACTGTAATTATGTCACATGCTAATTTCTCCAAACAAACAACGTTCGTTTCTATTCACATAACATGTATATTTAGAATCTATTTCAATTTTAAAGAATTTCTGTTCATATTCAATGTATTCAATGTATTTTAATTGTTAGTTTCATTTTATGTTTTTATGTTCCCCCTTCCTCTCAGCAACCACTGTTCAACCCGTAAATCATTTCACTGTGGCTATGACTGATGCTTTAGCACTTTTACACAAGGATATTCCACAGAAACCTTAAACATTTACAATTCCATTTAGCCTACTCTTTGGGCTAACAGTTTCCTCCTGCCTAAATCATTAAAGGCTTTTATAGGGAAACAATAAAATTCACTAGTGTTTATAGAAGAGGTGTGTCCGTGTCCAGCTGGAGACAGAGATGCAATATTTTCATATTTGTGCTAAAGCCTGGAAAAGTGAGGAGTTCAGTGTTTACACTTTATAGAACCCACACAAATAAAGCTGACCACCCTGTTGGTTCAATGAATGTCAAATACCACAGAGGCATAGATCCAGCAGAACTGTCTGATACAGCTTTATGTCACAGGGTGAAAGGGTTCATCACCAGAAAAGAAGCTTCGAAAGAAGAGGCCCTTTATTACCTGTGTAAAAAAAAAAGATTTTTAAAGTAATTCATAGGAATTGTAAAATGAAGTTAAGGTGAATAGGACAGCAAAGTGCTTCAATGGATAGAATTACAAGGAGAGTTTGAACCTCACACAGGTCGAATGTGGCTTTTGGTATCAAAAAGGGACATTTTTGAGAGTACATGTAAGGATAACTTAATACAAATGGCAAAGAAGTATTGGGAAATACTGTACATCTTATATAAATCACCCTGAATAGTCCACCTTCTACAGGTGTCACAACAGGCCTCTGTCTGATACACTTTGGATGAAGGAACAGAACTTATTAGGTATGGAAACACTCTCTGAACAAATGAGTTACTGAAGGACATCTTAATCTGTCCCCAAACATAACAGGCAAAGTGTAAATAGAGAGAATGTGACGTAGTGAACAAGGCAGTCTTTGATCAATGCTAGTGCATAGGTCGATCAAAGCACCAGCTTTGATCTATGGTCTTACTCACACTGGCCTTCTCCCTCGTCTTTCTATCGTATCCGGTTCCTTAGTGAACAAAAGTTGAAATCTGACCTTGGACTAGTTTTCTCAAGGTGAAGGTCATCATCTCATTTCCATCCCCTTTGCTGCCTGAGTAACGTGCTTTTTGTTTCATCTTTCCATCTGAAACGGGTGTGAAGATATTTGGTGGACTAACGGACAGATGAACACACGACACTGACAATTACAACACATCGCCGCTTTGACGCGGGATGGAATAAGGGGTGAAAGGGAGGAACGGTCATTTCAGCGTCTATTTATGACTCTTTCTTTGGATCAACTTTGATTCTTTTCTCTTTCCCTCTGTTGTCTGTATCACGCTGCGGTAGCTTACAGAGCATAATTTATTAGGGTCATGATAGAAAACAGTGTTTACATGCTGCACCTCGGATTTGTACTAGATTCAACGGCATCGATTTCACTAGTCAACAAAGGTCAGCAAGAACTCAGGAGGTGGCAATTACTTTATTTAAAATTATCTATTGACTGGCAGATCAATGCTAATTCTCATTTTGCTCTTTGTTGTTTTTACCCATCCTCCACTTCTTTCTCTCCTCCTCTTCCCTCTTCTCATACTGTGATTATTCTTTTACCTGCCATTGTTTTAATCTCCTAATTAGTCTGAAGGACACTCAACCCTTTGCTTTTAAATGGTCTATCAGTGTGTGCTGGCTAATCTGCAACCAGGACAATCGATGTGGACCGATACAGTTAAAAATATGGAGCTGTGGCAGCTTTTGCCCCCCCATCACTGCAAGTGAAACTGTAATCCGTTCAGATATTGTTTATACCTACAACCTGCAGGATATCACTGCCATCAGTATGTCTGCATTTGAAGTAATGACAAGAGGTATTGGTTTAATTAGGATGGCAAAAACAATTAGCCTCAATGATAAATCTGTGTGTGACCAAGAGTTATGTAATTTGCTTTTACTGTAAATAAGTTTTAATCTCTTACAGATCCAACGCAGATGGAGGGGGTTCTTTGTAAGGAAGAATATTCATAATTTCTATGCACAAAAGAGCTATCTGGAAGGACTTTCAGGGAAAAATGAGCTGCTCAGGTAAAACACACAACAACGAAAGTTCAGCTCTCTGTGAGAACATTTCTTTTTTGCCCATGACGTTGTGTGGTTTTTATTCTACTCTTAATTGTTGAGTAGACGCTGACACTCTTAATGATATATTAGCTTCAGTAGCCTTTCCTCTGTCTCACTATTTATTTTTTATGTCTTGTGGTAAAACATAATTTTGCTTTGGATCGCCACTGGAGTCAGCTGGTGCATGAAAAGATGAACTGAAGGGATTAGTGTGAGCAGTTTGTGTGAGCATGCATAGTTGTTACCTCAGAGGAAAAGAGCAGCGACGGAGTATGAAGAAAGAAAAGTGAAGGCATGAAGAGAGTGATGGAGAGAGAAAAGATAGAAAAAGAGAGAAGTACTGGAAAGCGCTCAAGGCAAAGAGAGAAGTGAATGATGTGGAGAAATTAAAAATTAGCCTCTGATTTGAACCGCAGCTTGTGCATTAATAAAACATCCTTTGCTTCAGGGCTCACTGTTACAGATACACCATCTTTTATTCTTACCAAAAAAAATGTGCAGCTAATTGTCACATTTTTAATGTTGATAATATATTTTACAGGAAAATATCTTTAGGCTTCTGCTAAAATTAAATGTAAATTTGTGCTCCTTGGATCACTGACTCCCCCCCTCATTTCCCCACCAGCATTCCACCTTTCCACCGCACTCCTTGATCCTTTTAGCGGTAGAGGGACCTTGGCAGTTAAGGTCCATTAGAGAAGTGTTGCCTCTTTACAACACGCTAAGACACACGACAATACGTTGTTTAAGAGTTCATCTTTTTTAGCGTTTTAGCTGCAACATGACGTCTGCTTTTTGCCAATCTTGGACAAAAACATGTCACAGAGTTTATAGTGAAAAAAATAGTATTTTTACATCCCGCTTCAAGGCTGTGACGTGGTAGTCAGTGTTCGTCTGTCTGACCGTTCCTCTGTCCACCAAATACCTTCGAAAACGTTGCAGGCAAAAGGGATGAAAATGACATGATGACCTTCACCTTGACAAAACAAGGTCAAGGTCAAATTTCAACTTTTGTACACTCAGGAATCATATAAGATAGAAAGACGAGGGAGAAGGCCAGTGTGAGTAAGACCATAGATCAAAGCTAGTGCTTTGATCTATGGTCTTACACTAGGCCAGTCTCCATATGCACTAGTCTATGCACTACTCAGGTACTCCTTAAGGGTACCCTGACCTAAGTCGTGGGATGTTTCAGTCTCTTGCCTTGTTTAGCGTTGCTGGGGTCAGATCCATGAACATTGAGCCAGTATTTGTTCAAAATATCCTGTTTGTTTGCTACCGAGCCAGCAGATCGCACGCGACCTGTTCACTCACCCCGTAAAGGTCCAGTTTTTTAATCCACCTGCCCCCCCCTCCTGTAAGTATGTCTGTCCATAAATTGTTCAAATTTGGACTAATGGTCCCCGTTTAGTGCGGTCTGATCGGCTGTGCATGGTAATAATGATGTGGGAGTAATCCATTGACTGCCTGTTTCTTTCTTTCTTTTTTCTCTTCATGAAAGATTTTTCTGCATCGGAGTGAATTCCAGACTAAAGCACGTCTCTCCATCTGCCATACTCTTATTTGATACTGTAACAATTTACTAGTTTGTCAGAAAGACACTGAAAGTTCTTGGGCTTTAATTTAGGGCACGCATTGGTCGACTGGATCAATTAGGAGACCACGACAAGCCCACTTTACATATTTACTAAATGTACTCATGGAGGCCACCACCAACACAGCTTTTGAGTGCATGAACGAAGAGCCGGGTAATTATTAGTGCTAGAATCAGATAAATCATTTTCACTGTGATGTTGCATGAACTTGGAAAAAATTCTTTTAACTTGTCCTAAAGAGAGCAAGAAGAATGTATTGACTTGGTGTTGCTAGACCGAGCAGCAGTGTATTCTGTCATTATTATTCTCTTCTGTTTCTACGCTCTCTATCAAATTTTTTCCTGTCTCTTTTAGCTCCAGCTTTCTTCATTCCTCCGTCTCTCGTGTCCCTCTCAAGGACATTCATGAAAGGAGAGCTGGAATAGTAGAGAGTGGAGGCCTGCCTGAACGCCTGCCCTGCTGTCACACTCCGCCTCTGTGTGCCAGCCTTTCTTTTACTGGTTTTTCTTTCTGATCTACTTTCAGTCTGATAGGATTTGTGTGTGTGTGTGTGTGTGTGTGTGTGTGTGTGTGTGTGTGTGTGTGTGTGTGTGTGTGTGTGTGTGTGTGTGTGTGTGTGTGTGTGTGTGTGTGTGTGTGTGTGTGTGTGTGTGTGTGGTTGTTTTTCCTTTCTGCCTCTTAAGGAATTAACTTTTGAGAGTAAAACAATGGAGGGTGTAAATATTTTTCTTTGTGTTTTCAGTATTTGAATCTTGAATCATTTATTTGGAAATCATTGTTTGCTTTCCCACCTTTCCATGGTCAGTGTCTCCCAAACTTTTACCTGTGATTGATCACTAAACTAAGTGATCCCCAATGTGAATATAATTTGTTCTACTATCCAAAAGAAAACATTTTTGAGATCCAGAAAAGTTAATGAAGCCCATGAGTTAATAGTGTGGTTGTTTCATTAGTTAGTTACTTAAGGAGGGATTTATAGGGAAGACAAATGGTTTCCTTTTTTGACGAGGACCCCCTCGAACCCCCTCAAGGACCTTTAAGGGTACTCAGACCGTGCTTTGAAAACCACCAAATTAGTTAATCAATAAATCAGTCACTTAAATTGAAACACGGTGTTATTAGGGTGTTGGGAGTTCAATACATTGAGCTGATCACTGTGTAAATCAACGGTCTGATTACCCCCTCCATGCCAGCTATTGAATCATTTAATTGGAAAAATTAAAACATCCAATCAGGTCAACCCTGCATTAAATATTTAGAACCTGGCCAATTAGCTGCTGTGATGGTGTCCTGGATGACCGCAGGTGGGGCCTTTCTTCCCACAATGCCTCACTCTCTGATATCCTGTCAGCCTTTGATGCTCCTTTGTAAATAATTGAGGGAGAAGCGAAAGTGAAGCTTCAACATATTCATCATTTAAATAAGTTAACATCCCAGGGCAATATGTCACTTAGAGTTTCAACTATGTAGCAGTAGTTCAAGTGTGCCTGATTAGTTTATTCAACAGTTCAGCCATCAAATGTAGGTGGAACACTTAAAATATATTTCATGATATTCTGAGCACTTCCTGTTTTTTGTGACGAGTATGTGCTGTTGTATAATGTTGTAAACGCACAAACGTAACTGATAGCATACATATTAAATTGCATATTTTTAGGTAATGAAACTGTAGAAGACTAATATAATATACAGATAATGCAGGTTGTCTGTAGTAAATCTCTTTGTCTTAATTTTAAAATTTTGTTTTCAGAGCAACAATCCTTCACACTTATATACATTAGAATGTTTAGCTCCTACAGTTATTCCTCTCCCCGTTGGCTGTGAGAAGACAAAATGATGGACACAAGTCGGACTGTTGAAGGCACACATGTGCTTCATACTTTAATTATGTAAAGGATAAAAAAAATAGCCCCAGTTCTCATTTAAATGTAAAAATGACCTTAAAGCTGCAGTATGTATCTAACTTTTAAAAAATGTATTATTCTTATACTTTCGGAACTTTTAGTCTTCTTTCTTATATATGCTACCTACTGCAGAGTTTAACTACAGACACCTTTTATTGTGTGTTCTTTTTTAATTCCTTCTTTCCTCCTTCCTTCCTTCCTTCCTTCCTCCTTCCTTCCTTCCTCCTTCCTTCCTTCCTTCATCCTCTTTCACACACTCATGCAGTCGTGCACAGGCCATGTGCCGTGTGCCGAACAAGGCTAATGAGGGTTGTGTGTTGTGGCGGCTGGTTGGTTCGACACAGATCGAGGTGCCTTCAGCCGTTACAAATCTGTTTGGCTTTTGTCCACTACACCGCAATTAATAACTCTGGTGCTGGGGGCAGGGAAGCAAAGGTCACCTATTCAGCCTGACAAGCACACACAAGTGCACACACTTCCACACACATTCACGGACACATATAAGCAAAAGTGTTATACTGAACACTTATGGTGAATATTGATACACACATTCTTATTCCGGATGGACACACACACACACGCACACACAATAATGGAGTCACTAAGCACCTGCTGCTTAGACACATATAAATGTGTGACAACAGGACCTATGCAAATATTGTATGTTTATATGGTTGTATTAATGCACGAACAAGCAAAAATACACACATTTCCTCTAAACACAAACACCATTTGGTTTGTCAACCAAACAGTCTCACAATAAACTACAACTTTGTATTTTACTTGAATAAGTAATTTCCCTGTTAGTAGGATGGACAAATGGGGCCAAACCAACTGACACAAACACACACCTGCACACACATTGAGACATAGAGCCACACATCCATACTCATGGCCTAAATTACTTCCTGTCATTCTCACCACACACATGCACCCACACACACAAGAACACACACGCACACGTTCATGTGCAGTGCTCTGCATATTTCATTTATTTTGTAATTTAATCTGGTGCTGAGGAAAGAATGAGAGCGGGGCAGCAACAGAGACGGTGTTGTGATTTCTTTTTAAATGTCAGTAGTTGCCGAATGTGTTAACCTTACATTACAGACACACTATGAATATTCTGATTCCTCTGTGGAGTCTTGTAATTGAAAACAGGAGCTGAAAATGGAAGAAGGAGAGAAAAAAGGAGGGATTGGAAAAGAGGAAAGAAATGAAAAATTGTCAGTAATTTCTTTGTGTGTGGATGTGTGCGCACGCGGTTTCATATTACCATGGCATGTGTGTTTTAGTAATAGTTTCCAATTCCCTTTTTAAGTTATTACCCCCTTGTAACAATGAGGATGTGTGATTGCAGAATGAAATTGCTGTGTATGGGCTTTTAATGCATCCCATTTAGCGAGCTTCGCTTAACAGATGCCACAGACAGACCTATCCTGGACTTCGGTGATGAAATATATCCATCATCCTCTCATTGTTAGCCTCTTGCACCCTTATTTGCTTTATTCCGTCCAACCAGTCTCATTCTCTTGTTTTTATTCCAGTGTCTCTCTCTCATTTTGGACCTTTTTTTTTTCCATCCATCTGAAGGACACTTACAGAGCAGTCAGCTTTCACAACAAGAGGCTGTGTTCAAAACAGGCACTAACAGACAGTGTTCATCTGGTGTCTGTAGAAGTTCTGATCTTACATTATTTAAAATGTAGGAAAAGCATAAAATTAGTAATTCAACACATGAATGAGAGTATGATGACCTGTTGCTCATGCATAATTTAGATTGATTTACTTCACCAAAAAAACCAAACAAACATTAAACCATATACAACTTTCCTGTCAAGTGATGGATCAACTTTATTATTCTTCTCATTTTAATTTATTGTTCAGAAAATTTTCAAAGATATTGAATTGTAAAACATTTGTGTTTGGCATGTGTGTCTTGTAGAAGGGAGCTGGATGAATTTCAAGAACTGCAGAAGAGAGAAAGAGATTGTCTGCAGATGGTCAAAGAGCAGAAAGCCAAGGTTCTCCAAGCCCAGCGGTTACACTACCTCCTCAGTACGAAGCAGGTTGGTCTTTAATTCATTTAAATTCACATTTCTTGTGAAGCAGCAACACAAAAAAATGTAAATAAATCAGGATATTACATTGAGGCAAAAAAGAAACACGCAGTCAAATTCAAAAATGGAACAAATTGTATTTTATTGCACATAAAAACCAAAAACATGTTCATCAATTTGAATATAAATTCAAAAAAGGTTGCCATAGGCTTCCAACATAACTATATACAGTTTATGTCACTTATGCCGCTCGTTCTCCCCACACCCCTAGAAAATGCACGTCAGGTGAACTGGTCAGTCTCAAATTGTCCATAGCTGTGATATGAAACAGTCTGAGTCAATGAATCCGCTCTTCGCTTACTCTCCAATATGAATGTCTGGGAAAAACAATCACCTGCGATGGAGGTTACAGGTAGCTCCTCTTGAAACAGTCTACAGAGAGAGGGGGGAAAAAAGTTTCTTTATTCTTTATGCGTGTGTGTGTGTGCGTGTGTGTGTGTGTGTGTGTGTGCAGAAATTAATGTGTCCTCATGGCTCTTCTGATTTTAGTGCTTCCCTTGGCACCGGTGTATGTACGTGTGTGTGTGTGTGGCACCTACGCGTGCCTCCCCACTGGGATTATAATGAAGACAAAGCGCACTGGTCACTGGTGATTCAGCACCACTTCTTCTCTCTCTCTTTCACCATTGTCTTCTCTTACTCTTTCTCTGTCTCGCTCTTCTTCCTCCCTGTGAGACCAGTATTAACATCATCTGGTCTACGACCTACAGCCTGCAGATATTTCATGTACAACTAAGACACACACAAGTAGGGCTGAGCGAGTACATCACTATCTGTATCTGTATCTGTATCTGACCATCTAAATTATACACATCCGTATCTGCCCGGAAATGGGTGGGGCTTAAATCGCTACATAATTTCAAGTCTGAAATTGATATGGATTGATCAGAAGTTATTTATTGTTTATTGTAAAACTATTTACAGAACGGCCTAAAAATTGAAATTCAAATCATTGTTTTTGATCACAAAAGTCAGACAACTATTTACAGAGCAGGTTTTTTATTAACTCAGAACATGAATATTCTTCAGTGTATAAATGAATGAAAATGAAAATGAATCTGATCACAATAGTAAAGGAACTATTTACAGAACAAGTTTTTTAATGAACTCAGAACATGAAGTGCATTCATGATTACAACGCATGCTATAGGAAATTATGAACTACAAAGTATGCATGAACAAGAATTGTCATGCTCAACACAACTGTAATTTTTTTGATTTTTCCTTTCAATTTTTTTATTTATTCATATGATCAAACTGGTTTTTTTTTAATTATATATTTATTTTTACCACCTAATGTTCTTGCCATTTTTTTTTTTGCAAGAACTTTAACAGTGTTGATTAAGGTGTGTGTGTGTGTGTGTGTGTGTGTGTGTGTGTGTGTGTGTGTGTGTGTGTGTGTGTGTGTGTGTGTGTGTGTGTGTGTGTGTGTGTGTGTGTGTGTGTGTGTGGGTGTGTGTGTGTGTGTGTGTGTGTGTGTGTGTGTGTGTGTGTGTGTGTGTGTGTGTGTGTGTGTGTGTGGGTGTGTGTGTGTGTGTGTGTGTGTGTGTGTGTGTGTGTGTGTGTGAAAGTGTAGCAGCAAAGTCGACAGCTCTGGCTGCAATCTCTTCTGGGAGGGGCGGGCGCTCTGTGTGAGTGGCCAATCACAGAGCGTGAAGACAGTCAGTTCTGAGGGTTTTGACGAGTTTTACTCATATCGTGCTCGTACTCAACAAAGTGTTATCTGTAGTGGATGCTGGTCTGAAATGAGCGCCCGGCTCAACCCTACACACAAGTAACATTTACTACGGTGCTGGCAGCTGTTGGCATTTTCTTGATTTTATGACTCCAAATGTTTTAAATTGCCTGTATGTCCATGTAACTAATTGTTTTTTATGATTTTATCTATATTGTATAATTTATAAGTCAACCTTACTGAAAAAAAGTGAGGCAAAAAGCGCTTATATGCTCTTCCCTGCCCTCTGTCTTCTTCACTCTAACTCTCTCTCTTTCTCTGCATATGGCAGGAGACTCTTTCCGTTCGTAGCTCTGACCTTGTCAGCAGTGAATAGATGGCTCTCCCACACAGTTCATCCTTCCTCACTTCTCGGACCCTAGCCCACACACACACACACACACACACACACACACACACACACACACACACACACACACACACACACACACACACACACACACACACATACTCAACACGCATCTTACCGAAAGGCCCCAAGTCCCTGTGACAGAGACAGAGATGGTGTGTTCCTGGGGTCAACATCATTGCTCTTCCCGTAGCTTGGTTGGTACTTTTGGGTTTGATCGTGTGTGTGTGTATGTGTGTGTGATTGTGTGTGTGTGTGTGTGCATGTGTGTGTGTCTTTAAGAGTGGTGAGGATTACGATTGTGTCCCCCAGCTTTCTGTCTTCCTGCTGGGTTAGATGAATACACTTATCCCTTACGCATTACTAAGGTTTACTAAAGAATCATAAATACACATAATTAACATTTCCGATCTTGTTAATGACATTTTGGTTTCTCACATATTCATTATGATATACTTTTTGTTTTTATATCCATTTACTTGATTTATAAACAATATTTAGATACATATTTCTTAGTCAACAAACGGATATACTTTGAATAATTAAATTGAATACTTAATTTCATTCATTGTACCATAAAAATACTTATTCTTAAACATCAAAATATTGTATAAGAAACTCTTCAGACATAAGATCATGAAATATCCTTTTTAAAAGTTGAGTTAGGCGAATGACATAAATGAAATTAATATCTGTGGAATGTAGTTCACTCTATTTTTTTTTTTTAAATGCATTTTTTGAGTTTATTAAACTGAAAAAAAATCACGCTTTTGTCCCTTCTCCTCTCTCTGTATTTTCCCTGTCTTTTAGAGCAGTCTAAATAGCAAGCAGTGTTATTAGCATATAGAGTAGATACAGAGGCGTCCTACTCAACGCTTTGGTCTGGTAATTAACGCACAAGAGAAAAGGATCACTGTGATTTGAATAATTAGAACTGAGACTGTCTGTGGCAACTCTCTACTCGACTCTACAAAAAGAAGGCAAAGTTGTGTGTGTGTGTGTGTGTGTGTGTGTGTTTGTGTGTGTTTGTGTTTGTGTGTGTGTGTGTGTGTGTGTGTGTGTGTTTGTGTGTGTGTGTACATGTTTGTTGTTCTAAGAAAAAACAAGATTCATTCATTCATCTTTCGAACCTCTTTATCCGCCATAACGGGTCACAAGTTGTGTATAATTCCACACTTTGGACACACAATAAATAAATAAACAAATAAATAAATAAATAGTCTAGTAAGTCGTCTATCTTTGTTATCTTCCTTTCTGAACTGTGTACGGAGACGTTAGTTAACCTGGCACAAGCCTTTGGGTGGATCCTACATCAAATCATCCAGCACTAAGATAAGTTTGAAGACTAACCTGAAGGCAAACTCATACTCTCTTGCTTTTAATTCCTTATTTATTATTATTTATGAATTTTATTCATTCTTTTATTCTATTTCTGACTATTTATGGAGGTTTGGATAAGTGATTTTGTCATTTTAAGGCATGTATACTACTTTGTCCTCCCTGCTGCACCTGTAAAGCACTTCAGGTCAACTGGTGTCTGAACACATTTACTGTTGAAATAAAATGACTTGACTTGACAATGTCACCACCTCAACCTTATTTTTCCAATATTTCTATTTGCATTATGCTGTTATTTAAAAAGACTATACTTATGGGCATAGTCACTTAATTTCTAACACGGCGTTAACTACCCCTTTCTCTCTCTTTCATCAGCGCCCAGGGATTTTCAACTCTCCATTTAGGCCAGCCCCCCATGAGATGGAAAAAGTTCTCAGGCAGTTCAAATACAAGGCTCCCACCAAGCTAACCCACAGGGCCAGTCCTTGTCTCCTGGACCCAGCATTCCCCCATTTCCCTGGCACTCAAGGATCCTCATCGGTTAAAACCTCAAGAAGCTTCTGCTCCCCCAGGCCCATACTACCCCCCATTGGCAGCAAGAAACAGGAGGTGAGATGGCATGAATTAAGATCATGACAGTAGAAAATCAATGCAGACCCAGGTCACTAGAAATGTTATGGAGAATAGACATTGAGATATAGAGTGTTTAGGGGAAGGATAAGAAAACAGAAAGCAAAGGAGGGACTTATTGGTAATGGAGGTGTCCACTAATGATTGTAGTCCTCCTTCCCCAACACCCCATTTTTCCATTGGAGATTTTTCTTGATGAACCAAAGATCCTTTAAACTTGTTTTAGAGGAGAATGACATCATTAAAACATTGCAGACAGCTCTCGGGGGGGCACTGCACATATCTTTCATGTTTGCCTTCCATTGAGTACTGGAGGTTTTACGGTACAAATACATTTTCCAAACACTATTTTTAACTTTACTTTTGATTAAATGCACTTTGACCTCTGGCTTTAATTGTTCATTACATTATATGACTTTTTTTTTTTTACATGTATTGGGCCACTGGATCAATATCCATATGTATCAGAAAGTAGGCAAGTTACTATATAATAAAAGTGAAAGTTGTGTCATTTTCTATCTTAAGACAACTCCATGTTACCTTTAACTGAATAATAAACTTATATCCACACTCTTGGAAAAGGAAGGGGAGAGTTTATAATGTGCTTTTCTCTACAAATGAGAAAAGCATATTTGTAAGTAACATTATCAATGGTGGTGTATTTATGTACTGTATATACTATTTATATTTACAATATTTTGCTTTCAACTGAAAGCAAATTGATCATTTGCATTTTTATTTGGAGCTATATTTGGTTTAAATACAGTATGTATGTAATTGTGTGCATGCATACGTACTGTATGTGGATGTTTGTCTGATGAGGAGCCAGTGTTATTTACTCTCTACAGCTCAAAAGAGCATTTTTTTCTACTCATTTAGAACATAAGGGTGAACAAATGAAGTATGGATCTACCTGATAATCCAAGCTACATGTCAAAGCAAAAACTGTCATCTTTGTTGCAATGAACCCGTTAATGATATCAGGAATGTCTCCGGTAGCTGACATTGAGACATTATTATTTGTATTATTTGTGTTTATATCTCTGGCTTCTGGCTGTCTCTGCTTTGGGGTTGTGTTTGGGTTGTGTGATTAGTGCAGGAGTCTACCCCCCCCCGCTGTGATAACTATCTGGTGGTGATGGATAAGGTTGAGGTGCTGGCTGTGGAAGTGGTCAGACCAGGCCACCGATCCCGTGGTGATAGGAGCAAGGACAGGGTCCCTATTTCTAACTCTATCTCTCCCCTCTCATCCTCCCTCCTGTTTTATAACACCAAACAACAACTGAAGGTCACCTCAACAAAGCATTTAAGTTAATCTGCACACCACAAAGTTTACCCATCATCTTGTTACACAAGAGGCTGTATTTTCTTACACAGGATTACATATTTATTGGTTGCACTTTTATTATACTTCACATTAAGCTTTTTGTGTAGTATTTTTATCCACATATTTAGCTTATATGGTAACTTCATGTGAATCATCAATTAGAATAAATCAACTAGAATAAATGGTGTTGAGATTTGAAAGTCAAAATTTCTATGAATTATCCTCAGCTTTGGAATTGGACTTGTTAAAATAATTACATCCCGCTTCAAAGCGGTGAGGTATTGTAATTGTCAGCATTTGTGTGTTCGTCCGTTGGTCCGTCCGTCCGTCCGTCCGTCCGTTAGTCCACCAAATATCTTCGCAACCGTTGCAGATAGAAAGATGAAACAAAAAGCAGATTATTCAAACGGCATAGGGGATGAAAATGAGATGATGACCTTGACCTTGAGAAAATTAGGTCAAGGTAAAAATTTTACTTTTGTACACTCAGGAACTGGATAAGATAGGAAGACGAGGGAGCTCATAGATCAAAGCTATTGCTTTGATCTATGAAAGTAGGTAAGAGCACTAGCTTTGATTTTTGACCTATGGAAGTAGGTCTGGGTAAATTTTGAATTCAGGGGTGTCGCGGGATGTTGCAGTCTGTGACTGCAATGGTTCTTGCTCCACTTGTAGACAGAAATGACCAAAGACACATAAATGCGTAGTTTAGACAGCTTTTGTAAGTAACTGCTCTGATGGTATCTCAATTTAAAAATGCCTGGTGAGAACTGCATCCAGTCCTGCATGCCACATGGCAGTTTTTATGAGGTTAGAAAGGAAGCAGCATAAAAATTGTGTTGCTAAAACCAATTTTTGTCGTTTTCACAACTTTTATATGTCAGTAGACATCAGTGACCCGTCACTCCGGGGTAGGATTCACAATGTCAAGAAGACGTACAAGGATTAAAATTGACAGACAGCTCTTCAAAGTTTAACTGACATGTTCTTGAGAACTGATCCCAAAAAAACAGCTGGTTGTCTCACTGTTCAGCGAAAGTAACAAATACACTCACTTTGGCTCTAGCATGCTTAACTTTGGTTTTATTTGTCCCTTATCTTCCCCCCTCTCTGCCGAGATAATTGTCTTCTCTGTCTCTCTGTCTCTCTCTCTGCCTTCCTCCTGGTCTCTGAGCTACAGGAGGAGAGATGAAGGGGATTGGCCTTTGGTTTAAGCAGTAAGCCGTTGCTACTTGTGGGAGAGGGATCACAGGAAGAAAGATATGGAGACTTAAACAGAGAGATACAGTCATCATTATCTGATTCTTGTGTGCTTATGTCTCTGTGTGTGCTGGTGGTTTTGGTTACTGCAGGGTCAGACCAGAGAGCCAGGGGAAGTGTGGCAGCAGCGTGTCCATTATCCTGACCTGATGTTACGTCTGCGGACCTCTCAAACACAGCTGGAGGAGGCCCAGAATCAACTACAACGGCACGAGTCTGTATAACTTCACAGAGGCAATGCAACCACATGCAGGATTACAGAACAAGAATTTTCTTTTATATAAGAGAAACACTTTTTTTGTGCATGCAGACATGATTGGACACTTGCATTACAGGCATTTATCACAGTGGCAAACAAATTCATGCAAGACTGAGTGGCAAATGGACTATCATTGTGAAACCTCGTGGAGGTTTGCTAGAAAATTATGTTAAGGCTGCATCGCTACAGGTTTATGATAACAGTTTCTCCCAGCTTTATTTCAAGCCTTGTATTAGTTTTAATTAAGAACTGTGGATGTGTATGTGTGGGCGTCTTTGCTAAAACACTTGAGTGTAACCTCATTACCACTGACATGCTAATCCACTCAGTCCTGTAAGTGTGTGTGAAGCGCTGTTATTAACCCTCTGTTTGATCTGTCTTGCACAATATTTTCCCTGACCATGGCAGAAGAAACCACCCAGATCTCTTAAACACCACCCCTCTTCAGTCTTTTTTGTCGTTCCAAACAAATGCAAGTTTATGTTTTTCAAGAAATGTTTATGTCTTTTTAACTTTTATACCTGTTTATGTGCCTGAGATTGGCCCTTGATTTTTCTCAGTGTAATTCAGGGTTTGTTGTAGCTATATTATTGTGACCTGTTTCAGATAGTAGGTGATAAACCTGGACTAGGAGCAAGACAACTGTGTAAGATTGACTTTAGTGTATCTAACACAAGAGGAAGAGTGAGTAAATGTCTCTGGTGGCAGGCTGTCAGAATGGTACTGGTACATTCTACATGTTATATTTTCCATCAGTTGAACACATAGAATGAAAAAAAAAATTATTCCCTTCTGATTGGGTGGGCAAGATACCAAATGAAATGGTTGATCCCCAGCACATAAATATTACCAGCTTCCTTATGTCTCTTTTTTGCATCATGGATTCATGCTACACCTAATCCCTCTTTGTCTACTAGTAAATACTAACCTGACCTAAACTTCAGCCATAATGACAGACACATTTCTGTTGTTTCTTGTCATTCACTCACCAGAGGAACAGAAAGTGTTCTGATTGTGTTTAGTTTGTTGGAGTGTGGCTGGAGGCGGGGCCCAACTGTTTGGAACAATTGTGCCGAAAACTGTTTCATTACTCAGCACCCCGTTCATTGGGAATGTGGGCGCTCTCTTTGGCAGGGTGACTGTACTGCAACCACACAACGGTCGATGAGCCCAGAAATACTGCACATTAACATTTCCTGTATTGCATGTATTTTCTGAATAAAACCGAATAAAATCTAATTTAATGTGTTAATCCTTGCTTGCTATATTGTAGCAAATTGTTTTATGATCATTGATCCTTGTGGGGTTCAATAAACCAATAAGAGATATGGATTACATGTTTAGGCATGTATATTTAATATCCCCACCTATATGTTTGAATAAGCTCACTTGAAAACCTCTCGCTGTCACGCTTCCCGCGTCTACCCCGGAAGTTCGGGCTGCTAGCCGAGTTAGCTTCGGTCTTGGCGTTCGTCCGTCCCACACACACGGAGCCGTTACGGCTTCGTCGGACACAGCGGTGTGTTTGCTTGTGACAGTGAAGGAAAAAAAGAAAACAAACAAATTCTGATATTATTTTCATCTTCGAATTTCCACAAGTTCCTGCTAGTAAATATATACATATGTGTTCGTATGTGTGAGTTACATAGGAGGATTAGGGCCACTGGAAAAAACAAGGTCTATGTTGTGAGATAAAAATCAGATGTGTTGTTACTATACGCCAGGTGCTGTGAACGAAGTAAACACTTCACCTGAAAATTAATAAAACCCTAATCTAATCTATCCACAAGGTATTGATACGATACGCAGCGCACCTCGATGTTTCATCCATTTTAACACATCTGTACCCAGCACCATAAATAAAATTTCTGATATTAAAATTTTCACTGAACAGATTTATCTTCACTTGTTAAAAAGAGTGAAGAGCACTGCGAGTCTCTTTGAGTCAGAGCTTTTTCCTAGACTGCTTTTAAATAGGGCCCCTGACTCAAAAACACCATGATAAAACGGAGGCAAACCAATTAACTTTAGAAATTTTAGAATCAATTGATAACTGCAGCATCCAGACCAAGTTACTCATACGTCTGAATACGCAGCTGGCCACCTCTCTCCACGTCAGATCCGCTAGTCCGATCAGAAACCGCTGGATGAACTTGTAATCTGAACGTGGCTGTTCTACTAGCCAGGTGGATGAGGCCCTGTCCCCCCTCCTCTCTTGATGAAAACAACACTCCTTGAGGCACCCAATGCATCCCATCCCAGAAAAAGTTAACAAGTTTGGTCTGGATTTGGGCTAGAAACCCTGATGGGGGGTCCATTCAGGCCAAGCGGTGCCACAGCTGCGAGGCCACCAGGTTGTTCATCACTAAAATTCGACCTCTGTACGACATTCTGGGGAGCAACCATTTCCATTTTTTAAGTTTCCCTTCCATTTTTTCAATAACGCCCTCCCAGTTCTTCCTGGTTCTTGCCTCATTTCCCAGGAGAACACCGAGATATTTGAGACCATCAGTCTTCCAACATAAGCCTTGAGGAAGAACCGGGAGGCCGTCATGCCACTCACCAACAGCAAGGGCTTCACTTTTGCTCCAGCTCACCGTTGCAGAATTTAGAACGTTGAATAAATTAGTTGAAACCACTAAAACATCAACATCCCTCTGATTTTTCATAAGAACAATTACATCATCAGCATCAGCAGATAAAATAACACTCTTTAGAACCAGTTAAAACCAAGCCGTCGATGCTTTTGTGGATCTTACAGAGGAGGGGTTCCAGAGCGAGTGCATAGAGCATCCCAGACAGGGCACAGCCCTGCCGGATGCCCCGGTGCACCCTGAAGGGGGCACACAAACTGCCGTTAAACTTCAGTATACTCTCAACGTCACTGTACAACAAACCAGTGCTGGACCCAAACTTCTCCATAGTTTTCCAGAGGTAGCTGTGCTCAACACGGTCAAATGCCTTTTCCTGATCCAATGAAACGAGACCAGCATTTATACCCAATGATCTGGAAACCTCCAAAACATCTCAAATTAGGTAGACATAGTCTACCATGGACCTACCAGGCACACAGTAGGTGTGATCCCGGTAGATGACCTGCTCAATAGCTTCCCTCAGCCCGGTAGCCAAAGCCTTGGACAGAACCTGATAATCCGTGCAGAGCAGTGACACAGGGCGCCAGTTCTTGATGTCCTGCAGATTGCCTTTTTTAGGCAGGAGAGTGACGACAGCCCTCCAGCAGGACAGTGGCTGAGATTCGAGGCCAGACTTTTGTTGAAAACCTCCGGCACATCACATGCTAGAATGTCCTAGAAGGCTTTATAGAACTCCACCGTCAGACCATCAATGCCAGGAGCTCGCCGTCCCTGCGTGCTCTGCATGGCGGTGTGGAGGACCTCCAACTCCAGCGGTCGGTCCAGCTGTGAGTTGATCTCCATAGAGATTTTCAGGTAGCTCTGCACAGAAACCCTCCAACAGTGGTTGGTTCTCCTGGTACTCACTGCTGTACAAAGATGAATAAAAACTCACAGCTTCTTCTTCCAGGCTGAAGAAGAAGCTAGAGGGAGCATCCATTTCGGTGATGTTTTGCACCCTGGATCGGACCAGTGCACCCTGTACTTTGGTACCTAACAGGTTGGCTAAAGCCATTTTTTTAGACTTGAGGATTTCAACATACCTCTGATTTCCTGTGGAAGCACTCGTCTCTAACTCCACAATCTCAGCCTCCAGGCCTTTCATAGACCGGCAGGTGTCACATGTGACGTTCAGAGTATACTGCTGGCACAGGAGTTTTATCTCTGTTATATCATAGTCCCACCACTGCCTAAGAGAAGTAAAATCACCTTTCCTAAGTTTAAAATTGCTCCAAAAATAACTTAAAACTTCCCTAAAGCCTCTGTCTAAAGCTAAAACTGAATTAAAATGCCAGTATGCACTCCTAGGTAAAATATTTTTTATCACAAAGCGACATAAAACCAAAGAATGATCAGTAAAAGCAGCTGGCATTATTTTACAGTCCCTAAAAAGGTGTTTAAAATGATCCAGCCTGGCTAAAGACACCCTGTCTAAAACCGTTTACGGTCTGCACTGTTTGTTGGAGCATAAATATTCATAAAAACCAGGGTGCGGTGCTCAAATTGTGCCTTTGCTAAAAGACACCTCCCCTTTACGACATGCTCGACCTCCAAAGATGTTGCATTAAAAGTTGTAGAGAACAGGAAGCCCACTCCACCACTCAGCGTGGTGTTATGGCTCAGGACCACTTGTCCTTCCCACTCCTTCATCCAGTCCACCTCATTGCTGTCATCGCTGTGTGTTTCTTGTAAAAACAGAACATCAATAGTTTTCCTCCTTGCTGTGTCAAAAATGAGTGCCCTTTTCCTTTCTTCTCTGGCTCCATTTATGTTTAACGTTCCCACTCTAAAAGAATCCATGATGAGGGAGAAGTTAAAAATAAGAACCTTATAATAAATAAATAGAAATAAAAAAATTTTCAGCCTCATCAAAATTAAAAACTCAGTTGTTTTTGTAATTTAATCATTTGCTTTCAGGTTCGATATCTCTTGGTCATTGAGTTCTGACGTGGCTGTTTTTAATAAGTTGTTTTGCCAAATAATAAAAAACTAATTTGACAGGAAAATGCTGTTCCAGATTTAGACCGTTCATGCTTTTAGTTTGTTGTAAGAGCATTTTAAACTTTTTTTTTTGGGTACAAATTTTGCTGTTGACTGGCAGTGACTGGAGTGTGAGGTAGCTCACTGCAATCAGAGATACAGTCATCGCTATCGCTGCTTTCATCCACACCTGGTCACATCTCAAGCCGACCAGGATAAACCCAACTAACAATATACAAAGAGTATAAACATAAAGACAGAGGTAAAAATGAAGAAAAAAAAAAAGCGCTGAAACACTCAACAGTTTCCACTCACTTCATTCACTCCGACCACACAAAAAAGAAGAAGAACAATTAGAAGAAGAAGACGAACAAGCAGAAGAAAACAATCCACTTTATTTTTTTTACACTCAGATATTCATATACGTTTTATACAATGTTGTGTACAGGCCCCTGAAACACACAAGGGGCCTGTAGGCATACAATTAGTAGAACGACAAACAGTGCAGGGTGACGAGCAGCAGTTTTTAAGGGGGACGGCGCCTTGCTCAAGGGTGCCTCGGCAGTGGCCAGGAGGTACACCTACTGTCAGGCAGGGCTTTGAACCGGTTCATGGAACGAAAACCGGAAACTTTTGGTATTTTGGCAGGAACGAAAACAAAACCGAAAACTTCATATTTTTTAATTGTTCCGGAACAGAATCGGAACAGAAAATAATTGTAAACCGGTTAATACCGGGTTTTTTTCATTCTTGAAAAAAATATTTGACCTCATGTTTCTCTTCCTGTCCTTCACTGGAGGGGTGAGAGCAGAGAGAAGTAGTGGCTATCAGCAGCAGGTAAGAACAGGGAGGTCTCCCAGTCACCATGTAATCCATTCATTCATTCATTTTCCAACCCGCTTTATCCGCTAACGCAGGTCGCGGGGTAGCCAGTGCCTATCCTGGCAGTCTCAGGGCGTGAGGCGGGGGATACTCCGGGCACGACGCCAGTGTACCGCGGAGCCACATACAAACAAACATACATTCACACACACACTCACTCCTATGGTCAATTTGGGACCGGCCAATTAACCTGAAGCGCATGCCTTTGGAGGTGGGAGGAAGCCGGAGAACCCGGAGAGAACCCACGCAGACACGGGGAGAGCATGCGAACTCCGCACAGAGCGGGACTCGAACCCGGGTCCGCCGTGTCGTGAGGCAGCAGCGCTAACCACTGCGCCACCGTGCCGCCCACCATGTAATCATTACAGGTAAACACTCAGTGTGTCTGAACATGTATGATTTAGACATGAACTCAGTGGCTGCAGTCATCTTCAGAGCAGTGTGTTCCCGTACTGCCAGCGCTTTGTAGGAATACTGAGCTATGGGAGAAGAACAATGAAGATCTGTTGTTCAGCAATAAATGACATGGTGGAAGTTATTCTGTTCTAATGTCATGTAGTGTCTAAGTAGGAGGCATAAGTCTGAACTACATGATATACCTGTCATAAAGCAGAGGTGTAGTGCTGTGGTGGGGGCATATCTGTAATTATAGTCTATATGTAACAGACAAGACAAGATTGATTAATTTTGGAGTTTTATTCATTTCACCAAAATCCCTCACGATGTGTTTTGATTTCTTTTGAGGATGTGAATTTATTTGTTTCAGTTTTATATTTTGTATTTCCTTTTTGCTCACGGTCAGCACCTTTATTTTGAAAAATAAAGGAAGTGATGTCGGTAACATCCGGTCTGTCCGACTCTCGTCAGTCTGACTTGAACCTGACTGCGGGAGGTACGTGCATCGAGCGGCTGTCCAGAAAAAGTTTTAGTTACAAGTTTTAGTGACGATTTCTTGCAATAATGAAAAGTAATGTTGTTCGGTAACATGTTTACGGTGTTTTCTCTTGTGGAATGTAATTGATTAGCGGCTTTCGAATGGGAAAATGTAAGCTAGCTTTCCACGTGTTCTACCTGTGTGCGGGTGTTAGCGGGTGTGTGGGGGGGTGCAGGAGCGTCTGTTCTGTTCTCTCCTTTTTAACCCAACTTAACATATTTCACCCTTGTGCTAGGTGTTGCATGGAGGGCATGAATATTCACACCCTGGTTTGTTTTAATATCATCACGGTGCAGGTATGTGTACAGGTTTTTAGTGTCCTGTGTTATGTTCATAAATTGTAGGTTTTCTGTCATGTACATTGTATTTTATTTTCATTCATTTATATTTTATTTTGAATGTTTATATTTGACATTTTGAAGGTTTTAAGTGAGTCTGCCTTGAACCTGACTGCGGGAGGTGTTGCATGGAGGGCATGAATATTCACACCCTGGTTTGTTTTAGTTTCATCACGCTGCAGGAATAAATTCCAACCGAAAAAGTCGCCTCTGTGTCCGGTCTATTGCGCACCAGAACACAACGCAGTGTAGTCGGAGCATGCGGACTGCCCCGGCTACATATAGTATATAAACTAATTGTTTTGATTGCCAATTTAAAAGTCCTTAAGTTTCCGTGTTTTGCGCACCATTCGGCTCATTGTATAAAGAGGCGCAGTCTAAATAACGGAGTTTATTTCTCTACTTTTACACACGGCCCACATTATTCGGTACATGGTTGTTAACGGAAACAAAAAGCTGACTGGTTGGACTGTGTTGTACTATGTATTTAAATAAAAAAAAACACACCGACATTATTTTTTAAATGTTTCTATGTCTTTATTTTGTTATAAATGTGTAGTAAATCCCTGAAGTCCTTGTCTCCGGTCTGCATTGAATCTGTCGGTAGTTTCTCCACCGCTGACCGGCTGGTTTCCGGGGGTCTGTCCGGTAATGATGCGGCTTTAGAGAAACATCGGACAGAAGTCTGAGCAGACACGTTAGTCCAGGACCCACAATCCACCACATGTTGGGGGGGGTGTAACTCCTCTGCACTGCCCCCAGTCCTGGTAAACCTGTGTTCACGTCTCTCATCCATCGCTGACGTCATCGTCGGGGGTCTTCAGCCAATCAAATGTGGTTTACAGCATACCTGCGGTACAGTCCCGGTATCCCCCCTATACCGGTACCTACCGGAGGTGTGCCGGACGGAGCCTCGCGTCACGTCCTCTGATTGGTCCATCGCTGCCGGCGTACGTAGTGACGTAATACGTCCTCTCGGTGGACAGTGGTCGGTCTGGAGGATCTCTGACTGACGTCACAGAAACATTTCTACAGATTGGTGAACTCAGTGAACACAGAAGACGCTTCATGTCAGAAGGAGCAGAGTTGATTTTTGAGACATTTTAAGGCTTTAATCGCGTCTAATGGTGCGGAAAATACGGAACCTCCATATTTATATCTACAAGGTACGTTATTAACCGGTTCAGGAACTTTATTTTTTTGTTCTAACCGGTTCAGGAACGTCAGTTTATGGTGGAACGCAAAACCGGAAACGTTATAATTCCGTTTCTGTTCGGAACGAACCGATTGTTAAAACATTCTGGTTCAAAGCCCTGCTGTCAGGTCACACTCCGAGGATGGCTGGGCAGGAGTGGGGATCAAACCGCCCTCTGATCACTGCAGCCCTGAATTCTGTTGGAATTATGTGAGTATTCCCCTTTATTTAGGTTATATTTGTTATTTTACCCCTTGTGGCAGACCCTCAGTTAATACTTAGTGAACCTCATTTTGAACCTGAGCGGCGATTTTCTGAATGGTGGAGTTATTTGGGTTTCATAAACTAAAAAGTCATGATTTCCTATGACAGCAACAAGCAAACGTTTTGTTCTGTGCAACTGTAATGTTTGTAACTTGAATAAGTAATACATAGTTATTTAGCATTAAGGAGTAATTGCATCTATTTTACATAACATTGATTTACATTTAGTTGCATTTATAAGTTACATCTGGCCTTTTGAGGACAGACTTTATGCTGATGAGGCCTTCTGAAAATGAGTTTGACATCCCTGAGATAGAGGACAAAGCATTGACCCAAAAGGAGGTAAGTTGATTACTACACAAAGCAATGGGTATCCCTACAGTACCATACACCTAGAAGAAAAAACTGTTGGCAAACACACCTCCTGCTGCTGTGCAGACATCCATAACTGATATTTAGATTATTTTTCCTGAAAGGCGTCACAAACAGAAGCCATCAAAGCTCACAGTAATAATACTAATGCTTCTTTCACAGACAAGCCCAATGTCTTCCATGGGGTATGAAAGATTGTGATCCTGCGTTTGTCTACACTACACTGCCAAATACAAATCATTGCATGAATGTATCTGCCTGTTAAAGGTATATTGCTTTAATTAAAGAGGTTGTAATAGGTTTTTGAAATTATGATAGTTTGTGAGTAGGTCAAAGTAGATTTATCTATCGGTTAAAAAAACTCAACTTGAAAACCTAAAACATCTTGCCTCATCATGAGGCATCTCCAGTCCAGTCCGGTTGATTTTATTCACCACCGTCTCTAAGAGAAACATGTGAGGTGGTGGGGGTTTTTAGTTTTTGTGTGTGTGTGTGGGGGGTGCTTCTCTTTGGATATTTGCCTCTTAATTGCAAATATCTAAACTATGCAATTAAGAGGCATCTCATCATGAAGTCATTATAGAACACCTTTCACAATTTCAAATCAAATATTCATAATATCAGATCCATGGTTAAACCTGGTATGGAGCTTGGACATGAAGCTATTTTCCCTCTGAAAAGTATTATTCTCCTCAAAGAAGGAAAACGGAGCAGCAGTGCAGGCAAACCTTTTCAACTTGAGTTGCACAAATTTGTCAAAAGTGACAGCTTTTAATAAATCTCTGCTCTCCATCATGCACATATGCACACCCACCCACACACATACGTGCAATTCCCAGTTACGGCCTCCACTGCCCCCTCTCCATGTATAGGTAAATGAGGTGCATGCTTGGCTGTGTGAGTCTGTTAGAGAATGTGTGTGCGTGGGCCCTACGGTCTGGTCCAGGCATTAGGTAATTGACTGTGTCTTTGCTCAAGGCCTTTCATGGATCACCATCCTTTATTAGCTCACTTCCCAGCACGCACACACACACACACACACACAAAGTTCCCAGCAGCTCCACCCCAACCTCCTACCCTCCATCACCAACATCCAGACCCACTTGTCTGGAAATGAAGAGCAAAGTAGGGGAGAGAGAAGAGCGAGGGAAAAAGGAGAGAACATCTGCAGGAACAAACCAACACGGCCTGAGTAATAAGAGATGATTAAGAATGGGGGGATCAATAGACGGGATGAACGGGGTTTGCTTCAACAGGGTCTAGGGAAGAAAGATCAGCTTTGGTTGGTGGATTGATGCTGTCGTTATGGAAATCTTGCAGGGTGTTCAGACAAATTTGCGTTGTGTATTACCGACTCTACTTGGCCTTTTTGGTCCCATTAGGTAAAAGCTGTTATTACTTTCTAGGTAGCAGCTGTGTTGTGGTTCTGTGTGAGCTGAGCAGGTGCTAAGAGGTCTTTTGAAACATTACAGACCACCGATTGGTCACAGAAGAGAATCACTTCTTCATTGTGTCATCAATTCCCTGCATACACAGAATATCCTTTACAGCGCAGCAGTTTCACAACGCTTCTACAAGCCGTGTGTGGGTGCCCTCATGTAATGGAACGCACCAATTTTTGGTGTGTGGGGGGGGGGCACAAATGATATTAAGAAACACAGAGATGCAATATCCTCAAGACATTCCTCCCCATCACAACTAGTGAGCAGAAAGTACAAAACGCAATCCAGACACTTCATACATTTGGTCTAAACTTGACCTCCCTGTTATCTGGAATGACTGCTTCTGTTGCTGTGTAGGATGTTGATGAAGATGGCAGTGCCTGCTCTCAGCCCAGTTGTGTCATCCTGCTGTCACTCAGACCTCATTAGACCTCAGACTTTTCCATTCAATTCTCCCGTCCGATGCCTCATCTTTCTTTATCTCTCTATCTCTGTTTACTCACTCTCTTCTCTCACTCTCTGGTAATTAGTGCTTTAGTCCTATCGTTGGCATCACCCCCAGCTACAACAGCAGCCGGCAGAGCTTCTTGTCACAGCTCAGAGGGCCAGTGGAGTGGACAGCTCAACCCTGGTACTCATCTTCATACTGTGCCCGCCCAGCCCCCCCAGTCACATTTTATAGCTGTGTTATCTATGCTCCTAATTATTTTCAAACCCCAACCATCTCGCACAGCCTCTGCTACATTACGTAGACCTACTTGTGAGCGTTGCCTCAGCCCTCTGCACAGCCTGAAGTCTAATCATTAACATAGCCCATTTCTTTTGAGTTCCAGACTGTGACACTCAGGTCTGCACATCACAGCTCTTGGCAGTACAGCACGCAACATTCCCAGTATAAACCAGGTCACAGAAGAAGCCCCTCATTTTAGGACCTTTATTTATCTTTGCCATCTATGAACATGTATGACACACACACATTTTCACATACTGTATATTGTGGTGGGCACCTTTCTGGAAACATTTTGCACCCAGTATTGACCAAAGAAGTTGTACGACATGTAGCATTTCTCTAGTCACAACGCGCCCTTCGTTGACGACCAGTCCTGCACAGGTTTCCATACTGAAGATGAGCTTTTTAAACATTTCTCTGTAGCTCATTCCTTTATTTACTCACATCCCAGTCTCTTGAGAAAGACATAGTTTTGTGAGTGAGCATTGTGTAAGCCTATTAAAACTGATGGTTCAATGCAACCGTAATGTTTTATAATAAAATACTCATATGCTTTCTTAGATTCTGCAATAACTAACATAAAGTGTAGATGTGGGAAAGCCCTCTGTGTTCATGCTAATTTTGTGACTGTTATTTGCCATGTCACCAGCGGGACTGCCTTCAAACACTGACTGTAGCTAATTAGGAGGCTACGTGCTAATCAAGTACACTACAGTGAGTGGTCACGTCTGTGTCTGTCTATGCTCCAAGCCTTTCCTTCCCCTTGCATTAGACTGACACACGTCATGACTTTCCAAACCTGCCATCGGAACCAACACAAACTGATACACAAAAGAAGACACGTTTGCAACCACACATAGACACAAGAGCATATAGAATCATGAAATCATACATATACATATATCATTGCCGAAAGCTCAACTAAAGGTATACTTTTATGTTGCCCTGGTGTCGCCCTTGTTACCGCTGTTCACCATAACACATTCAAACACATACCCCTTCGTACCCCAACTGAAATACACACTTATCCTCCCAGTAGTAAATTGTAGCTTTATTATTGTTTTGTTCAGACTGGGGACAAAGCTTCAGGCAAGAGGAGCAAGAAAAGCATGTCCTATATGCATACAAACACATACTGGCTCCCCCTTAATGGCGTCAGCCATAATATATCAGCATAATGTACATACCTGATGTATGAGGCTTTTTTAATACAAGCATTGTCATTAACAGTTGATATCTGTGTTGAAATTGGTTACAAATAGAAACATGGAATGTTTCGGACAACGATATCAAACATGAAATCATGAGTCCACATTTAATGCACGTCTACCTGCGCGTGATGCTATCATGTCATCCATCTCTCCAATGCTGCTACATTAATGTCCAGGTTACTGTGGTCACAGAGACAGAACGCTAATTCTCTATAACCATTTTACAGTGTGTGTAAAACTCTGCAGCCCCTTCATTTGCACAGCCATAAAACATTTCCTGTGCCACACTCCTTCTTACTCAGGACCTGAGATTTACTGAATAACTCAACACTTTGCTTGTATTAAGGTTTTATTTTACTGTGACAGGCATGCATACAGTTTAATAATGACAGCTTATGACACACATCTTGATATCAAATAGACAGTCTTGATTAAATGATTAGCAGTCATTTTTTGGTGTCTCTTAAGAGAATTCATTACAAAATAAGTTATATTAATATTTATGTCCAAAGCCATGACTTGACATGACAAGTTTAACTCTATGCCTTTATTTAAATGTGATAAATAAAATGATGCCAATAATATATCATTGAGTAGTTTCAAGAAAGGCATTTTCATATAAGTATGAAATAAATGTTATCTACGTAATTAAAAAAATTAATAAACAAATAAACAAATACACATCTGATCCAAAACTGAAAGCTGATTTTTTTTCTTGTAATCAGATTTTCAAATAACCTTCAATTGTTTGCTCCAGTTACAATAAGTTTTATTGTTAAAATTAATGGAATACAGTTGGGTTTCAGTGCTCAACAAAATAAATCTCCATTGAGAGTTCAGAGCACAACCGTTATAGGATGATTTCATGTGATGTGATTTTGATACAATAAAAGGGGAGGAATACAGAAAGAATAAAACACTTTTGTATTGATGCTATTTCAAATGTCCTGGTGTCACTGTAACTGCTTTTAGACAAGTTCTTAAATATTCCATACCAATTAAATATTTTTTACAATCATTAACTTAGTCAAGCTGGCTAAAAAAAATAAAAGAAACCTACTTCAATAAAATGCATTGTCATCAGGTTTATTGTCAGGCGGTAATGTCAAGATTGGAGATTGGGCTGAGGTTTATTTAGTTTCTTCTCCATGTATACATGGATGTAAAAAGAAAGCTGGCAGACGCAAAGGATAAGGATGTGTGTGCTTTCAATGAACCGCCTGTCCCTCTGCAGACATGCTCCACTGAACCATACTGTATGTAGTGTGGTATAATCACTGCCTATCTCTATCTCTTGCCATCACTCTCTTTCCCCTGCTGTCTTGTTTATTTGCGCGCTTGTTCTGTTTTTCTCCATCCTCTTCATCTACAGTACCTAGATGCAACTTCTTTTCCTCTCCCCTCCACTGCTTTTCCTCACAAAGTACTTGTGGGTTTGTGTTTGTGTGAGTGTGTGCTATTAAATAGCTGAGTGCACAAAACACACACACACATGCACACACATTCACATACTTGAGGAACATGACAGCCCTCCCATACAGCAGTATGGTGTTGATAGAAGTCAACCCTGTCTGTGAAATGCAAATGGTTTATGATGAATTTATGGTGTAGACTGACATTGAGGATGTGCCAGATAACAGACATTGACTTACACATGTATTTAGACATTAAAAAATGTTTTGATGTGTTTGTTTATTTTCTCTAGCTGTCTGTCTTATTCCATCTATCTGTTCCATCTATTTCTTCCATTTATCTGCCTGTCGTTCAGTCCAGAAAAGCCCAGCTTCGTCCCCGATAGAAACACACTTTCTTTTCCCGCCACTTGATGGAACTCACTGGACTCTACAGGCAGGAAGTTCCCACTGCTTTGTTTTCCACAGATCATCACACAAGCTCCTGCCATAAACAGTTGGTAGGGTGTTTCTGTCAGTATGTGCTTCATTTTGTCAGACATAACACTGATGCAAAGAGCTGAACAGTTTTATTTTTGTGCCATCAATCCATAGAACAGCATCCCACAACCCATCCTTCCATCTGTTTAACAGTCTAATGTTCACGTTGATGTGAGAATCACACTTTTAACCATGTTGTTAGTTTTTGGATGGACATTCCTCTGTGTGTGTGTGTGTGTGTGTGTGTGTGTGTGTGTGTGTGTGTGTGTGTGTGTGTGTGTGTGTGTGTGTGTGTGTGTGTGTGTGTGTGTGTGTGTGTGTGTGTCATTGTGGTTCTTATTGCAGTGGGACAATGTGTGGGGGTTGGTGTGACACTGAGATTCACTGAGAAAGGGAAGCAATCACAAATACTTAAACCTGCAAATGGCCTTGATATCCTTTGCTAAGCAGCCTGTGTTGACTGATGAGCCTGTTAACCCTGGATGAAACAACTTCAGCACAAGGGATTAGACAGTAGCGCTGGTCCTGTCTGCTCCTTGCTCATTTTGCATGGGAATTGTGCATATTTAATCTAAGGTGTGCCGAGGTTTTAAGACAATCCCCCTCTCTTCCCTGTTTCTCATTACGGATGTGTAATAGCACCCTGAGGCTGGGGTCCTTAATTCACCAGCCCAAGTCTTAATCTTACCCTCAGTCTCAGCCCCCACCTTTCCCCAGTGCTCACTCTCAACCCGAATAAGTCCTTGTCCCAACCCTCTTCACAGGCTGTCTCTCAGAGTCCTTTTTTTGCCAACTGGGTCAGCAGACACCATGTCATTTTACCCGTTCTGTTGATTACTCTGAGTAGAAATTGCATGGCAGGATGCACGATGCCATCTGAAATAAATCAGATTTTAGTCAGCCTAAAAATTTTAAATGTTTGCTGCTTAAAATAAAAGAAAAAGACTCACGGTTTTCCATGACTACATGTTTATCTGCCACAATACAGATTAAGCACAATTTAAGAACAGCAAACCAGAATTGTCAGAAGGCTGAAGTTAATTGTTGTTTCTGCTTTGGAATTATTTTTCTCTGTTACATGTTGCAGATTCATGTATGAGGTAGTTGTCATCATTTTTAAACTACTGCAGTTGTTTTTTAGTCACATTGTAAAGACACTGCACTGGATGTATGTACTGTATATACAATAGCCACTCATGTCTTCAGTAGTTTTGGTAAAGAAAGGACTTTTTGTGACATTTTTTTTCTGTTTTTCTTGCATTTATTCAGAATTCTGCTATCGTTCCTGATTAATGAGATTGAGTGTCAATGACAAGTGCACTCAGAAGAATCTACCCATCTAATTCCATTTATCACCCTCTCTCTCTTTCTCTCACTCTAGACTCATCCCTCCCTAATCCAGATATCGCTTGTTTCTGCAGGACAGAACAATTAATGCCTCTTTGTTTAAACTGTCTCTCTTTTACTTTTTTATTTTTCCCTCTTGCTTTATTCATATTCCTTTTCAGACAATGTTTGTCTCATGCATCAATTGACCCCTCTAGAAAAAAAGGTGTGTGTGTGCGGTTGTTTGCTTGTTGTCGCTTGTTTGCTTGTGTGCGTGCACGTATATCGTTTCAAGAGCGACGCCATACTGGGTGTGTAATTTCTTGTACATGCTTCCAAACATCTTTTGCCTCTGCCAGAGTAGAGGAAAGATATTTAGAGAGACAGAGAGGTTGAACAAAACAAAAAAGATTAAGAGAAAATGAAAGAGAGGGGGAGATGGGGAAGAAAGGATGATAACCAAAGCAGCTCAGATTTCACAGACACATATTTCATCAATCATGTGAATAAGTCGTGGTGATTATGCATAGCGGTGGCAGACCGATGGGGGCTGATTACCATACACCATAAAGGCTGCTTTCTTATCTCACACACACTGATTAGTTTCTGTCACCAGATAGCCTCTCACTCTTCCCTCTTTTTCTACACACAAACACACACGTAGGTATTAAGTGTTTCTATCTCTGCTGCACACATGCATGCAGGTTTCTAAATGTAAACACAGGTTCGTGCACAGACAGTGCTTCTCAATCCAGGTAAATTGTGACGGCAGGCCAAACCCAAAGGTCAAATGAGAAAAGTTTGCACAGCCGGCTGCTAAATGGTTTGACTTAATCAGGGGACAATATTCTGAGATACAGTGCTAAAATCAGAGAGGGATTCAAATAAAACATTGCTGTGATTTGTGTATTTAGTTTTTTGAGCCTGAGTTCGGGCTAACAGTAGCTGTTTTGGTTGTTTTGCTACTGAGGTTCATTTTCCAGGAACAATGACTTTTTCTGCAGAACAGGAGAGAGGAAGGAAGAAAGGATATGAAGGAGGGTATGAAGGTGAGCCTATGGCAAAAATAGCTCTGTATGAAAGGCCTCGCCTTCTGTCTCAGCCAGGGAATTAGAAATTACTGCATTCTCTTGCACTACCTGCTCTCTCTCTCTTGCTCTGATGTATAATGTAAACTAATTTTGTAACCAGGCTGGACCTGCGTTGTGCTGCCCAAGAGTGTCGGCAAGTGAGAAGTGCGCCTAGGATGCATTAGGGCCTCCTGACAGGGCCCTGGGTGAAATAAGTGAAATTAATGGAGCTCTTTTCATGTCGGACAAGGCCGCGGCACCCCTTTCACGCCACATACAGTCACAGAAAAGTCAATACTTTTTTATTACTCCTCACTTGCCCTACATTCCCGACTACAAGTGCTCTGCTCACTAATTGGTTTCAGTTTGCTGCGAAGGAGAGAAACAGGGGGAAAAAAAAGGACAGGGAGAGGACTCCATCCCAAAGAACACTCAAGCAAATAAATCAATCTCATATTTTTTCTCCTTGCTGTCTTCTTTCATTGAGTAGCATGGCAGAGTGAGGGAAAGATGAGGGGGAGAAATAGGGAGAGGGTAAATGGTTGGTTAGAGCACGCCTGTTCCCTAGGGAGCATAATGATATCTGGGAGCCTGTTAATGGAGACGAGTGGTTAAAGTGGTCTGGGGCTGTGACCAGGTCACCCCAGGGGGTTTTTAACCAGCAACTTCACTTCCAGTGGGTGCCTGCACACTGAGCTCAGAGGCACACTGGAGCATCCCACCAAAATGCAATTTCAGGCTTTGATAGATTTGCAGAAAATGACATTCAACTCAACTATGTGTGGGAAGATGTGTGGAGAATAAGTCTTCAAATGCATCAGTGCCTGCTTACCGTGGTGATGCATTTCACCAGCCCTTTTGCACTGATGTCGTCCTGCATGTGAAATTCATGTCAGTGGGTATTGTTCTTGTGTGCTGAATGAACACAGCTTTTGTAGTTGGAGTTTTTTTTTTAAGTTATGATGGGTAGGGTATTCAAAATGGAACTGCATGTCTAGAAAGTGTCTGTGTGTGTGCGTGCATGCGTGTGTGTGTATGTGCGTATATATTTGAATAAGTTCACTTGAAAACCTGAAGCTGACACGCTTCTCGCGTCTACCCGTAAGTTTGGGCCACTAGCCGACTTAGCTCCGGTCTTCACCTTTGTCCGTCCCACACACAAAGAGCCGTTACGGCTTCGTCGGACACAGCGGTGACAGTGAAGAAAAAAAAGACAACAAATGAAGTCTGATATCATTGTTTTTTCGTTGAATTTCCACGGGTTCCCACTAGTATATATATATATATATATATATATATATATATATGTGTGCATATATAGACACATATATATAAGAGTGCGCCCTTGTTCTTTGCGGCCAATGGGTTCCAGGAACCACACGCGAGTAAAGTATTCCGCGATAGAGCGACAAACTTTTTATCGTATTACGGTAATTTAGGTCATGACCCTCCCCATACTGATATTGAAACAGTATTACCTTTTCCCACACTCTGATAGACTGTTTAAAGCACTTTTGTGTCTCGCTTAAGTCTGAGACTCACGGAACGGAGCGCACTACCGAATGCCCATCAGCCAATAGAATGCTCGTACGGTATCGCGTGACTGTCTACCAAGAATCTGCGATGAGGTGAAGTCGCAAGCGTTAATGTGCGAATGTGTGAGGGCGCACTGTATATACAGTATGTACAGTATATATATATATAATCAGAATCTTTATCAGAAAAAGTTTTATTGCCAAGTACAGTAAAGTTTACCATACGAGGAACTTGACGCGGTGTCGGTGCATTAAAAGGTGGAAGAGAAGCAATAAGGAATAAATAAATAAACATTGGCCCCCTGTTATCTCAGCTCAGCTAACTGACTCCAGAAGTTCCCTGATGACTTCTGAATGATCCAATGCTGACATAAATGACTAACAATGACAGCGTGACCTGTGTGTCATTTGGTCTCATATTTGCACGTCCTAGCATGTTGATTCTGGAAAAATATTTTCAGTTTGTTATCTTTAAGTTTGAAGCCGGAAATGTGACAAAATGTCAAAAATTATTGGGGGGGCCAATACTTTCGCAAGGCACTGTACACACACACACACACTTTCTGTCTCTGTGTGTGTATATACAGTATATATTTGTATATATATACATACAGTGATACCTCTACTTACGAATGTCTCTACTTACGAAATTTTCTACTTACGAAATTTCTCAGCAGGAAAATATTACCTCTACTTACAAAAGACATTTCGACTTGCGTAATCTAAAAACACAATATCGGCTGATACTCGAATCTCCCAAAGGTTCCTGAACGCAACATTGTTATAGCTGCTCTTCCATTGGCTATTACCTATTACGTATCGTCCTGGCATCCCATTGGCTAAGAGGGATGCCACTCCACCTCAGTGTGGAGCTAGAAAGGTGCTTATGGAGTGTATTCGTCATGAGGTGATCTGATAGTTTTACGTAAATATATTAACTTTTAGAGTATTCACTATGGACCCCAAGAAAGTGACGGAGAAAAGAGGAAAAGAAAAGACAAAGAAAAGAGTTTTTTTGTCCATACAAACAAATCAAGAGATGATAGAAAAGCATGAAAAAGGGATGCGTTTGGTTGATCTCTCCAAAGAATATGGCCGTAATGCATCTACAATCACCACGTTATTAAAACAAAAGGAAGTTTAAGGACTTTAAGGCATCGCGTGGGTGGTTGGAGAAGTTCAGAAGGAGGACTGGAATTCACTCTGTTCATGGTGGGGCAAGAGGGCATGAACCAAAGAGGGCAAAAAACAATGAGGACAGCAGTTAAAAGGTAAATGACCATCGTTTTTATTCTTTATTCTGTGTTTTTTACATTATGCACAACTCTCATTTATTGTGTAATAATCTAATTGTAACATGTATTTGTTACATATTTTGATGCATTTTTATGCTTTATAAAACATGTCTGAATTTTGGGGGGCTTGGAACGGATTAGGGCATTTGCATGGAAAACACGTCTCTACTTATGAAATTAATTGGTTCCGGAAGAAATTATGTAAGTAGGCAGTACCACTGTATGTATTCAGTGTATATATATAATATATATATATATATATATATATATATATATATATATAATGTACAAACACACACACTGATATATGTATCAGTTCTGTCTCCACTATGCTGTTCACTGTTGTGCTAAACTTAAATGGCAGTGGGGTTAGCCTCTTTCAGAAACAGCATAGCCACAAATTGATGTGACATGTTGAACCCCCTCAGTCCCTCCCTCTCTATCAGCTAACCAACTCAAACAATTGCGCGCGCGCACACACACACACACACACACACACACACACACACACACACACACACACACACATATACCAATCAGCCTCTGGTTAAGACGAGTTTCCACCAGTCTCGTTTTCTTTCTGCTTCCCAGCTTTCACAGCTCCAGAGTGGGGTGTAGGGTAGGTTTGGGGGGCTCAGCGCATGTGTGTGCAATTGTGTGCATGTGTGTGTGAAGAAGCTGTCGCACAGTGCTGGCATCACCATTCAATTTGCCATCTTGCTTGGTTTGACAAGTCCCTGCCCCATGGCTAACACAATCACACACATACACACACACACACACACATATACACACATACACACACACACACACACATATACACACACATATACACACACACACACACACAGTGTCTCTCTGTTCAAGTCTCATCTTCTTTCACAAACACATGTGATACATAACGCACTGATCACAAGCTTGTATACATATTATGAATGCTTAAATAAGTGAATGTACAAACACATGTCCAAAGCAACAACCAAGCGTGGGATGTACGTAACACGTTGAATTTTGTCACAAAAGGTGCAGCATCCTGTGGGCATTGTGGCAGCAACACATCTCAACAAATGATTCCTACTGGAAGGTAGTTTTGATTTTTCAGTGGATTTGTCTTAAACTTTTATAGACAAGAGTTTCTGCTGTATTTGTGAGGCTTCACTTGTGCTGTGTGTGTGTGTGTGTGTGTGTGTGTGTGTGTGTGTGTGTGTGTGTGTGTGTGTGTGTGTGTGTGTGTGTGTGTGTGTGTGTGTGTGTGTGTGTGTTAAAATGAGAAATCTTCTCGGCAGTTGTTGGCGTCAGATTGCGGAGGGGTTCTGTTTGTTACAAGGACAGGCTCGTCCCCGCCTCCAGGCATCGGCATTACGATGATTGTCATGGCGATGGAGTGTGAGTGACAGGCGGGATCACATGTGGTAGCCGGCGAGAAGGAAGCCCGAACCGCCCCAGTCCCTGACATTAGTTTGTCCTTCATCAAACTTTATGCTCGTTTATAACTACTCACTCTCTCTCTTGCAAAATCCCATTTCATTCTTTTACTTACCATCTGTCTCTCTCATGTCCTGATCTCTCTTTCTGTGTTTTATTTCTATTTCTGTAGATTGTCACTCTCATTTACATTTCATTTAATACTTCTATTCTCTCTCTCTCTCTCTCTCTCTCTCTCTCTCTCTCTCTCTCTCTCTCTCTCTCTCTCTCTTTCACTGTATTCTTCAATATCAAGCAAAGTATGATGGGGGGGGGGGCAATCATACCAATTCCAAGCTGAATGGTTCTTCTTCTCCTCCTTAGGGCTTTTCCCTTCAGGGGTCTCCACAGCGAATCAGTGTCCTCCATCTAACCCTGTCTTCTGCATCCTCGTCTCTCACACCAACTACCTTCATGTCCTCTTTCACTACATCCATAAACCTCCTCTTTGGTCTTCCTCTAGGCCTCCTGCCTGGCAGTTCAGAACTCAGCATCCTTCTACCAATATATTCACTATCTCTCCTCTGGACATGTCCAAACCATCTCAGTCTGGCCTCTCTGACTTTATCTCCAGAACCTCTAACATGTGCTGTCCCTCTGATGTACTCATTCCTGATCCTATCCATCCTGGTCACTCCCAGAGAGAACATCAGCATCTTCATCTCTGCTACCTCCAGCTCTGTCTCCTGTCTTTTCCTCAGTGACACTGTCTCTAGACCAAACAACAAAGAACAAAAGTATTGGCCCCCTGTTCTCTCAGCTCAGCTAAACGTCTCCAGAAGTTCCCTGATGACTTCTGAATGATCCAATGTTGACCTAAATGACAACAATGACAGAGTGACCTGTGTGTCATTTGGTCTCACTTTTGCACGTCCTACTTTTCAGTTTTATATTTTTAAACACAATATAAAATGTTGAATAAATTTGGTTCCACTTCACGATTGTATTTCACATGTTGTTGATTCTTCAAAAATATTTTCAGTTTATTATCTTTAAGTTTGAAGCCTGAAATGTGGCAAAATGTCAACCAGGTTTTGGGGGGGCAATACTTTAGCGAGGCACTTTACAAGTCATCACAAGCCCCTTGTTTGGCCTTATCTACCTCTACCTTCACCTTACGCTGCATCTCCCTGTACTCCTGTCTACTCTCCTCAGTCCTCTGAGTGTCCCACTTCTTCTTAGCTAACCTTTTTCTCTGTATACACTCCTGTACCTCCTCATTCCACCACCAAGTCTCCTTATCTACTTTCCTTCCAGATGACACACCAAGTACTCTCCGACCTGTGTCCCTGATCACATTAGCTGTAGTTGTCCAGTCATCTGGAAGCACCTCCTGACCACCCTTAACTCCTTCCTAAAAGTCAGCAACACTCTTCCTTTTTCAACTTCCAACATTCCATCCTCTGCTCTGCCAATCTCAAATCTGGAGGAAACACCCAATGTAAACCCAATGTAATGTCTATCTGACACTCTTTTTACCGCCAGGACATTCCTAACAAACTCCTCCTTCAAGATAACTCCTACTCCATTTCTCTTCCCATCTACACCATGATAGAACAACTTGAACCCTGCTCCTAAACTTCTAGCCTTGCTACCTTTCCACCTGGTCTCCTGGACACACAGTATGTCTACCTTCCTCCTCTGCATCATGTCAACCAACTCTCTACCTTTTCCTGTCATAGTTCCAACATTCAACATTTCCTACTCTCAGTCCTATACTCTTGGTGTTCCTCTTCTCTGTCTTCCTACGAACACACTTTCTTCTTCTCCTGGATAAGATGTTAAAATCAGGACAGATATCCACAAATAGACACATGGTCACATATACCTGTAGTGTGTGTATGGGTGTGTGTGTGTGTATGTGTGTGTGTGTGTGTGTGTGTGTGTGTGTGTGTGTGTGTGTGTGTGTGTGTGTGTGTGTGTGTGTGTGTGTGTGTGTGTGTAAATTCATGTATATGTTATGGTGGGAGAGCTGAAGGTTTTTGCACATCACAGCAGAAAAGGAGGTCAGCATTCATCATTAGCCTGCTGCTGCTGGTAATGTTGCCGGTTACAACCATGATTAAGAGCCTCGTTTAGTTCCAGCAACCGGTACCGACACGCAAAGACACACTCAAATGTTTGGTATCAACTAGATCGCTCTCTCTTATACCATCACCCACTTAAGCATGCGCTTATTTTATTTCTCTCTCTCTCTCTCTCTCTCTCTCTCTCTCTCTCTCTCTCTCTCTCTCTCTCTCTCTCTGTGTGTGTGTGTGTGTGTGTGTGTGTGTGTGTGTGTGTGTGTGTGTGTGTGTGTGTGTGTGGTTTGGGGGCTCTAGCTGCGTTGAGGCTTGAGGGTCTGAAGAGGAATCTGTCACAATCACTCATGAAAAGAGCAATTCACAGCTACACACACACACACACACACACACACACACATGCACATACACACAGGGACCTGGTCTTGGTTATTGTATGTGTGCGTCATGATGAAATTAACTTCTGTCAGTTTTGGATAACTATGTTTTTTAGAAGTACGTTCTAATATTAATTTGATAGTTTTCTGCAATGTTTCCACTTCTAGAAACATATTTAAAATGCACCACTGCAATATAAAATTAATCTTGTAAAAGAAAGACAAAACACACATTTCCTATCAGTTGTGCCCTTATGGTGACTGACTTGCTATTGATTTGGAAAAGAGAATATTTTTGAAAAAATCCCCAAATGGATTTGGGAATTTTTTTGAACATATTTAAAGCAGATGAGAATTGGTGTTTTTAAGGATGTGCGTGTGTGTGTGTGTGTGTGTGTGTGTGTGTGTGTGTGTGTGTGTGTGTTCCTATATTTTATATGTTTGATCAAAATATATGACATGCTTCCTTTTGCCCTCTTTTCCTTCATTCCTTTACATCTTCTGTTCCTTGACCTTTGTCCTCTCAAGACATTGAATGCAGGTCTAACTTTGACAGGATGTTTGGGTCCTTTCCTCACCTGTTCTGCAAGGCTGGCATCAGTGACACAACTCATCTTGGTCTGAGACATTCAAAGAAGAAAAATTGTTCAGTTATCATACTTCATGTGTATTTGTACCTAATGTGTTTTCTGCAACCATTTTTTTTCCTGACAGTGCCTAATTTAAGTATTAAAGGCATGTAGCAACATCACAGTTAAAGCAGAAACATTCCAAAATGTCAGTTGTATTATCCAGAAAGTATTTGAATTAGAGTCACTAAATGAGAACTGCAGCACAAGCAGGTCTAATCTGGTGACCTATCCTAGGAGACAGCATGTGTGCCTGTAGGCAGTGATGTCTGCAAAGAAAAAGATGCAAATCAGTTTGCCTATCCCATTCATCAACACTATACACTGTTTTAATGATTACTGGTGCCAGTGCATACTGTATATTAATATAGACAAATCACTACAGTTCCATTTGTACAATCTATAATTTTTCTTAAAAGTTCAATGTCTTTGTATGAATAAAAGTTTTTATAAAAAGCAAAATAACAACAGCATTGCTCATAAATCGATATATTTTATTTTAAACACAGTAATGAATATAATTCATGTGGATGTCTGTTTTAACTTTTGAATTCTTTAAATAACTCAGCTTGTCTGAGTAAATTTCTCACCATGGGATATGGTGAGAAATTTGTCTTATGTTAGCTTTGAAAAACGTAAATACTGCACTTCATTAGAATAATAATCTAAATGACTGAAGTTGGCGATAAACTTGGTCTTGAGACTTTACCTGAACTTCCTCCTTAAGACCAAGAGGCAGAACTTTTTCACATAATTGCTTGTTTTGTTGACATAATGTAAGTTGAGCCTCCTCTGTCACTGACAGTCACTGACAGTCACAGACACAAACATTCTGTCATGAAGACAAACTTGGACCCATGTTCATTCTTTCCTCCCCTTGTTGTTCCATTCTTTCTCGTCTGTCTTGTCTCTTCATTCTCCTCCTTCTCCTTGTTGCTGGCATTCCCCAGGGTTTGTTCAGTAAGGCATAGAAGAGGAGCAGATAAAGTGCATTTAGTAATGGCTTCTTAATGGGCTTGTCGACAGCCGCATTAGAGCGAGCAGGCAGTGGGCGAGGCCGGCCAACGATATGCCAGCCAGATGCCGTACCAGCTGTGGCACGCCACTCTCTCACTCTCACTCATTTGTAATCACATTTCTCATATGGATGGGTGCCATGTGCATGAGAGAGAAAGCAGATAGACAGGCACCCCAGTTCCTCTCAGTGTGTGTTTTTGTGTGCTCTGTTTGATTTGTTTCTATTTAACATAGGTGTAGTTCAACATTTAATCTTCAGCAAAACTTGAAGTGTTTTTGCACAGACATAACAGCATGGAAAATGCAAATACTAACACATAGTCTGTAAGTGAAAATCAAAGTTGACTTTATTCTACCACTTTATTTAAAGTCTGAAAAAACAATAAGAATACACAATGAAAGTATAATGGAGCAAGAAACACAGAGAGTCAGGAAATCATATTGATAGTCATCCAGCCTGGAACTAATCAAATGAAGTTCAGCCCTTTGAGTTTTTAGCTCTATTCTCAATGAATGCTTTTAGAAATTTAAATCCGTGAGCCTTCCCAGTCCGTTTCCATATTATTGTTAAATTCATACATTGATTTAGATATGTGTTTTTTAAAATATTGTTTGTCTCTTGCTTGCCAGACTTAGAGCACAGATGTAATGTAATAATAATCTGATAATAATATACACTGAATATACTCATATGAGGGTTGAATTTCTACTCTAGTGTACAGTTCATTCAGCACATATTTCAGTTTCATTGGGAAAACTTGTAAGAATGTTTTTGCCGCATTTTGTGAAGTTGTTCTGTTTTCTCTTATTAGGCTGCGCTTGTGAAACTTCATCACATTGTTGCTCTTCATCTGTCAGCTGAAACTAGGACCGTGAAACCTAAAAGGAATAAGAGAATACGGCAGGAAGGAAAGTGGGAATAATTTAATAATGTGAGGAGAAAATGATGACAGAGAGAAGGAGGGGTGATTAAATGAATAGAAGGAAGATTGAATCAATTAATGGATGTTAATCTGCTAGTGTGTAACCAGGGACTGGAATGTCATTGCCAAAGGTTGGGGGTGCCATGTGTCAGTGACTCCAGTGTGTGTCAAAGACCTTCAACAGTAGGTGTGTGTGTGTGTGTGTGTTTGTGTGTGTGTGTGTGTGTGTGTGTGTGTGTTCACACGCATGTGTTGTGACTGGATGCATTCATGCTGCCACAGACTGAATAGCTAGAAGGAGCTTCTTTGTTTCCTGATCCGATCTGATCTTGTTGTTACAAACCAAATTTTCCTGTGTCAGCTGTGATCAGGTGTGATGAGTATGCAAAGAGAATGATGGGGTATGTGTGTGGATGTGTGTCTGTGCATATTGTGTTTTTGTGTGTCTTATATTGGCAGCTGATAGCGTTTTAGGAGTTGAACCCTATATGCAGAATGGTGGTCCTCTTCTCTGTATCGACAGCTGCCAATTGTAACTCCAATGACTGACAGTCCTGTATTGATGGACAGGATCTGCTGACAGAGATGGGGACAAAACAAAAGTTAACGCAGCACTGTTGGTGAGTAGCAGAGACGGTAAAGAGAAGGAACAACAAAAAGGTGAGGTTTACATTGATTGGAACCTGTGAAATGTTCTCAAGGACATGTTAAGCACACGGGACAGGAGTTGCAAGAAGAGTAGTAACTTTGGCCCTGGATCAATACGCATTCAGTTTTATCAACAGAGATCAGTTCCTTTAAAAGTCCAAGACAAATGGGTTGAGGAGGTGGAAACTATTCAACAGTAGGTAATGATGTTCTCAGATTAATAATTTAGCTACTAGGTGCATGCTTTGGATTCATTTTCTTATATTATCAATAATAACAAACACAAAAGCACCAGAAGTCTTATTTCTACTTTTGAGAATTGAATTTTATTTGTTTCATTTATTTTATTTGTTCAACATTTCACCTGTAATGTGTCTTGTTTATTATTTTCTGAAAATAAGCATCCAGCCTATTAAGTATTTTTGAAATTTACACAGCTATAAGAGTCTATGCATCCCCTTATTTTGTGATGAAGAAGTAAAGTGGAACATCAGCATTGAGATTGGGGAAATTTCACACTGACCAACAATGACGTAGGAAAAATCAGTCACCCTCTGCTTGTTAAGAGTCGATGCCATAAATCCCATAACCCCTAATTTATCTTCATTAAATTTGTTCAAATTTAACTTTGATGAATCCAAGCTATTTAATAATTTCATCTAATTTGTATCCTTCTCATCTATCATCAGTAAACCTCTTTTGAGCACATTTCATATTTGTCATATTAATCTCAAAATATTTTAGAATGATCCTCACCGTTTTTTAGGATCTCACTGTTTAGGATTGGGCCTAAAATTTGTAAGTACTGAAAGTATTCTGATTGACCTTCGTAGCCATCTTCAACCTGCACGTAGAGACACAGTATTATTAGTAGTGTGTGTGTGTCGGTGTGTGTGTTACCTCACCTCAGGAAACTTGTGGCTAATTCCATTAGTGGGCGGAGAGAATATTCAAATGAGGGGAGACAGCTGGTGGAGATGAGAGGTTGATGGAGTGAGCCTGGGGGGCCACAGACAGACACATGCACATGCTCTTCTTGCTATGCGTGAGCACGTGTAGACGTTGCTTTCATAACAATGTAAAGAGACAATACGTCCCCAACATGGTGGAACATATACATTAACACGTCTTTATTCATTCTTTGTTGGCTGAGCAGTGGCTTCTTTTCTTTCTCCGTTTGGTTTGTAGTGTCAGGAGTAGGGTGAGCAAATGAGTGGGACATGGGAAAAGGCTACTTTGGTGCGTTTTTTTCACCTGTTCTGTCTTTGTTAGGTAACCTCTTGCTGCTGAACAACCTTCCATGCTCTCTGAACTGGTGACATATCCAGGATGTACCCCACCCCTCTGATCAGCTAGTTGACTAATAGAAGCGGACATAGGGTCCCGAAAATGAGAGTTGTTGATCTTTGAAGAAGTTATTTCATACACTATGATGTGATTTTGGGAGATAACAGGAAAAGTGATATTATATACTGTATATACTGTATATATATACTGTGTATATATGTTCAACCTGAATGACATACTATCGCACCCAAGTGAATTAATTTAAATTTGCCATGCAGAAACGACTGTGTGTGGGTGAGATTTAGTAGCAGCTGTCCTGTTCTTGGGGGAGGTTGGAACGTGGATTTTGGTGGGGGAAGTTTTCTTCTCATCTTGAGTCCCAGATCTGTACACGATGCCACAAAAGTTACTTTCTAGTTATTTCATGTGACAGAAGAAATACAGATGCAGTCAATGTTTATCATTCAAGAGGTCACTGCTCTGCTCAGACACACACACGTACACAGGTGGGTCATAATCCTATTGTGAATCAGCGGTGACCACAATGCAAGACTCTCATCACACACACACACACACACACACACACACCCAATAATCCTGTCGGTAGTTCTGTGATGGAATTTAGGGGGATTTCAAAAGTAGGGCCCTGGACATGCATGTCTACACACACACACACACACACACACACACACACACACACACACACACACACACACACACACACACACACACACACATTGTCCCTGTGCTGTGAATTCATGTCACTTTAATCTATTTGCTCCTGTTGTTCTTTTACAGTCTCAATTTACATTCTGAAGAAAAGCCTCAATAACAGGTAACAACTTATACAGTCACTGCATCCATTATTTTTCACAAAATATTTATGATTCTTACCTACCTTGGGGCAATCCTGCATAAAAATTATAACCAAATTAAAATCAAAGCTTCCACTTGGAATGGCTGCAGGCGATGGCTACAAATGGAATCTGTGAGGGTAAAGGCTACTAAATGGTGCTGGATCTTCTAACATGTACATTAAACTGTCCTGAAGCACAGGGGCTGCATGTTAAAACTGGAATTGGGTGTTTTTTTCTCTTTAAAGTGAGGTATTGTTGGCTGAATGTGATGTACTACGCTTGATTGACAGGAAATGAGAGAGGAGGCTGGGCAGTCTGTCATATTGCTAATGTGATAAGTAATGCCTAGAGGACACACACACACATACACACACCTATACACACACAGAGAAAGAGTGACTGTCTGTCTCTATAGCTCCTATACATACCTCAGATGTCTCTCAGTCTCTGTGTATGCATTTGACAATTTTTCCTTCAAACACTATCCCCCTCTCCCTCCAAATCACTCAAACACTCAATGTATGCACTCAATGTTAGGCCACATGGCATTTTACTGCATGTTAATAATGAGAGGAGAGGTGTGTGACCCTGTCAGAAGTGTGAGAAACTGACCCAAAGAAATCAGACAGAGGCTGAGACCCCTCCTACCCTGAGGGCATAATGTTAATGTGTGTGGAACATTGAGGGGGAAAGTGTGTGTGTCCATCCTCATCTTCTCATGGATGACCTATGTGGGGTCATTTACATGCTATCATCTTTCTTTTATGAGGCATATGAGGCAACACACACTCCTATACACAGAAAGAAAGGCGGATTGTCCTGGTGTGAAGCTCCTGTCAGATATCAGGATGCAGATGGAACGGGATGGAAGGGGGTAGGTCACGTCTGTTTCTCTATCCCTCGCTTCTTTTCCTCTCACACACACACACACACACACACACACACACACACACACACACACACACACACACACACACACACCTGTCTGGCCCCCCTCTGGTGCCCAGTTACGAAGAGAGTTGTCACCACGTCTGTGTGAGGCTTCAACTGTTTGACATCTGCCAGCAAACCCCCAAGACACACACACCTCCCCTACCACCTCATTTCAGAACAACAGAGCATCTCCCAGTGATCAACATTTAGACAGAGTCATCACTTACTGCTCCCAGCTGCCAACAAACATGCAAACTACACATGCGTGTTCATTAACAGTGTTGGAGTCATTGGACCAACAACCCTGGACAAGTGTGTGTGTGTGTGTGTGTGTGTGTGTGTGTGTGTGCGCATTTGTTTAGGTTTTTCAGCTCTCCATACTTACATCCAGTGTGATAGAGAGACAAGTCACCATTTGTCCCACTTTCATACAAGATAATGAAGCTGTCATACTCGGACAACTTCATTGGATTGGCACAGGAGCACAGACTGCTGCTCAGGGACACACACACACACACACACACACACACACACACACACACACACACAAGCACACAATGCTGTGAGCGATACCCCCGGCCCCCGTTAAGCATATGTCAAATATAACAGTACAGTATATAGGAAGTGAGATTGTGTGACACATACAGCTGGCTGAATGGCACAGCCACAAAGTGCAGAGCAACACACACACACACACACACACACGTGCACAGCAATCTCATATCTTTAACATGCAAACAGACAGACAGCCCTGATAGCGAATAAAATGAAATCAACCTTGAATAGCAAAACCCTCTGTGAATACTTGTCTCCTCTTTACAAGTCAATTTAATATCCTGTAGCTCCAGACAAATCTAAAGAGATTTGAGAACAGTGGAGAAACAGATGGAAGATGGGGAGGAATAAAAGGGGTTACACAGAGAAAGTGAAGGAAATGAAAGCATGTGATTGACAAAGAGGGAGAGAGAGGAAGACCTTACTTAGAGCTGGGATCGTGTGTTAAATTGGGGTTGAAAAGTCATAACAGTACCACCAATTCTTAAATACAACTACACTGAATTGTACCACATGATTAGATTGGATTGGTATTCTTTCTGACAGCTCAGAGGGTTCAGATGTATGACATTATTTAATGATGTTGTGGGTTTGAGGTCTTTGCCTTTTTGTCAGGCTGTCATAATGAATACCAATTTGCTCTCTAATGGCTTGTGTATCGCTGAGCAGCTGACAAAACCAAGCAAAACTGTGAATGATGTACAGATTCAACCTGAGAAAGGAAAACTAGAGACTATCCACATTGCTATGTCTATCTACTGTATATCCAGATAATACAGCATCCAATATGTCAGTGCACAATGTAAAATACTTATGCACTGGTTTCTGGATATTACTGTATGTCGGAAAACTTTTATAATGGCACTATGCTGTTGACGTAGTGGTGCAAAAAAAGTCTTATCAGGCCATATTATAATTGAGTTTAAATAAACCAAGAGAAACTTCAACATCCATGTTTACTCATTTTATTAAACTTTTTTTTATAAATCTAGTTGCACAAATACCACGATTAACCAAGATGTAAGAAGTAAGAAGCAAAACACATTTTCAGAATGAGCCTCTGTTGTGACAGAAAGTAAAGAGGGAAGCTAACTTCTTTATCAGATCATCCTCAAACCCACTCATCTGTCTACTAAAAGAAAGACATAATTACAGCTTTGAGTATTTAGCCTCATAATTTACTCAGCCTGTCACATTATTTACATCTCTCTCTCTCTCTGCAGGGATTCACCTCTATAATCTAGTCTGTTAGGTCCAATCCAATCCATATTCCAAGTTATTATCACTCTCATTTGCTTATTAAGTGGTCCCTTGTTTTCTTCAAATAAAGTTATAATTAGAGATTTAGTGTCAGCTGCTTGAAATACTATCTTCACTTTATGGAATCTTTATGGGTGGGATGAGAGAGAATCATGTATTATCATACTCTAGGAGTTAATGAGGATGTGCACAGCTTGACATGTTTGTGTGTGTGTGTGTGTGTGTGTGTGTGTGTGTGTGTGTGTGTGTGTGTGTGTGTGTGTGTGTGTGTGTGTGTGTGTGTGTGCTTTCTAATTATGTCTCTCTGAGCACTTTCTGGCCTCCAAACACTCATATATTGTTTGCCCTTTTTTGGCCATTCCACTGATGTCTGTTAATGAAGTCCATCAAAAAGAGGAAATATACATATAAGCTTGTGATTAAAGCATTCTTGAACATTAAAATGTTGTTGTTGTTTTTTGTCAATGTAACATGACTTATTTTTCCAACATTTAGTTTTTTGTACAACGCAATAAACACTTTGCAGCTTATTCTGTTTTAATTACATTCATAGGACGGTGAATTCTGGCCTTCATAACTGGGCTAGCGTTGGCTGCTTTGAATACCAATCATGAACATTTCCTGAGGATGTTCCACTGATCCGTTCTTACCTCCTTTTGACCCACCCTGTGGGTCCGGACCTGTCTTTGAGAAACAGCAGAGTAGAGTACATTAAGACACGCCCCAGCAACACACTGATTACATATGCTAGCTACGGTAATGAGCTGAGCTGGACAGTGGAAGACTGCTGCTGTTTATGGCAACTCATTATCTGGCCCATTGACCAGAACTGTTCTACACATCATAGAGCCCCGTGTCCTTTACATCTATTCAACCATCACTCTTCCTGCTTGTCTGGATGGAGGTTGTAATGCCGTGTGAGCATGTGCGTGTTGCCTGGTGGTGTATTGAATGAACTGGTGTTTGTGTGTGTCATTGTAAAGATGTGGTTGTTGGATGGATAAATGAAGGGATGATTGAGTGGGAGGAAATGAATGCGTGGATATTTGCTTATGTACGTGTTTAGATAATGAATAGTAGGATGATTCCTAAACTAATGATCTCAAACTAGCACATGCAGCATTACACGTTCATTTGAGTAATAGTTTGTGCTGTTAGTTTCATTGGACTGTGTGAAGTGTGTGCATTTCTGTATGCGAATTTAAAGTGTGTGCATCTGTTTGTGCACGTGCATGTTACTGTGATCTCCTGCCAAAGTAAAGTGTTTGCAGCGGAGAGAGACAGGGGTGCTAAGCTCAAGGGCACATTTGTTTCAAGCTAATGATAGAATGTAAATGGAGCAAATTTCCTCTGCAAGAACAGAAGCTCTCTCGCTCAAACACACACACACACACACACACACACACACACACACACATTCATACTTCCACATACACAGAGACACATACTTGCTCATGCACACACATAGTGGCATCGTGTTGATGGAGTGCAGAATCTCATTACACATCTAATAGAATAAGTGTAGTGTGCGTATGGGGAGAGGAGAGGAGCAGCCAACCTGATTAGCCTTATCACTTTATTATGCTGCTCTGCACGCAGCACACAGGACAATTGCATTACAGAGGAGCAGATGAGCTGAAGGCAAGGAGAACTCAGCAAACACAGCCTTAATTGATTCCTCACCAAATTAGCAGGGACAGGTGGGGTGCTCAACGGCTGCGTGGCTGCTTGACTGACTGGATGCTTGGTCGGCAGCTTCACCGAGTGGCTGACTTGTTGACTTGTTCAGTGGTCGGTTGACTGCGTTACAGCGAGAGTAGTTGACTGACTGATTGGTTTGCTCACATTGCTCGCTGCATTAAAGGCCTTTGGTCAAAGTGAGGGTGGAAACAACTTAAACACATTAATGTTTGATTCTACACCAACTTAACAGGGAGGAGAAGAGAGGAGGAGTGACTGGGTGATGGAGGAGAAGAGAGGAGGAGTGACTGGGTGAGGGAGGAGAAGAGAGGAGGAGTGACTGGGTGAGGGAGGAGAAGAGAGGAGGAGTGACTGGGTGATGGAGGAGAAGAGAGGAGGAGTGACTGGGTGAGGGAGGAGAAGAGAGGAGGAGTGACTGGGTGAGGGAGGAGAAGAGAGGAGGAGTGACTGGGTGAGGGAGGAGAAGAGAGGAGGAGTGACTGGGTGAGGGAGGAGAAGTGAGCCGTGAGGGAGCGGACAACACGCAGGACACAAGGGGGAGAGTTTGTCTTTGTCTCCATAGTTTCCCCCCAGGGATGATTATGGGATGGTAGAGGTTAATGAATCTGATTGGTTGGTGAGAGTTTTTCTGCTTGTGCTGCGGTTTGCACACTTGCAGGGATTCACCTTTTTTTATTTTGCCAAGTTGGGCTTCATCAGAGTGCAGCATGAAGGGCAGAGCAGCAGACAAAAGGTGTGTTAAATTTCATCGAATGAGTCCAGTGGGCTGGTTTTAACGTTGTAAATTTAACGCATTAAATCACACATGCAAACAGACATTTTGCACATACAAACTCACTCAAATCTACAATTTTTTAATAAATAAAAGAATAATTTATATATATATATATATATATATATATATATATATATATATATATATATATATATATATATATAATGACACGCTGAAGGGACAACGTCTCTTGGCTGACCTGGGAACGCCTTGGGACCCCCCCCCCCCCCCCCTCAAGAGCTAGAAGAGGTGTTAGGGAGACGGAAGTCTGGGCATCCCTGCTGAGACTGTTGGCACCGCGATAAGATAAGCGGTCAAAGATCCGACTGTTTATTCACAAACACAAGGGGGCCTGTACGCATGCAGGGGGGGGGCAGAGTGGCTGGCAGCTCTGACATGGCGCGCCACAAATGAGCAACTTGCAAAAGAGGGACAGCGCCTTGCTCAAAGGCGCCTCGACAGTGCTCGGGAGGTGAGCAGACACCTCCCACTGTCAGCTCACCTCCAGGCAGCTGGGCGGGGGCGGGAATCAAACCGCCGAGCATCGGACGAGCCGCTGTACCACCCTGCCGCCCCATTGACTGACTACTGGCGTTCTCTTAATGGAATGAGCTGTTCAGAGCCAATGTGTTGCTGTTACCCTCTCATGATGACTCTGGTCTATTATCTACTGTAAACTATTTTGGTTCGTATGCCGGATGACATTTCATTGTCTAACTAACTTCCTGCCCTCTAGCTATAACTTACCAAAAACGCAAACACCGACCCGCATGAGAAATCCATCTTCCCCATGTGAAAATAAGCATGCCAATCCGTCTCACTGATTTCTTTGTGATGAAGACTCTTGACAAGATGCAGATTATCAATATTCAATGTTTACCTTACAGGTTTAGAACTCAACGCACAACCAAGCTCTTAGGTAAAATCTGATGTAGGGTTCCCCTTTAATAAAGTTCATGTTTTAGTTTCTGAGTCAACGCTGGCGGTGTGGATCACTGCAGCTCCTGAACTAATGTCAGATCAAAGTTGTCGTCTGTGTGTCTCAACATTGTAATGTGAATGTGAAGCTATGTATTTCATCCATGTCTATATGTGTGTGTATAAAGCTGTATGCGTGTGTGCTAATGAGAGTGTTGGGGGGGGGGGGCGTCGCAGCAGTCTGTCCTCTGCTCTCCCGGCAGGTCACTAGCGACAGATGTTCTTAGCATATGTGGCGAATTAATTAGCCGCTAGTAAACAGGGGGGGCTGCCACTAGGAGCTGCCGGTCTGTGCCGGAGCCGAGACGCAATGGGCCGCCTTTTGTCCAAATTCCTCTTTCCTCTGGTAGAGAGTTAGAGGAGCATCATTCTTTTTGATCAGTGGGCCCATAATGAGTCAAGGCCACATGTGTGTGAGTGTGTCTGTGCGTGTGCGTGCGTGTGTGTGTGTGTGTGTGTGTGCGTGTGTGTGTGCGTGTGTGTGTGTTTTCCTACAGGGGCGGCATGTATATGACCATGTTCACATTTATTCTGCGGATCAGCGTCTTTTGAGTTTGGAGCCAAATGAGGATATCGGGACTGTGTGTGTGCGCACGGCCGTGTGTGTGTGTGTGTGTGTGTGTGTGTGTGTGTGTGTGTGTTTGTGTGTGTGTGTGTGTGTGTGTGTGTGTGGGTGGGTTTCCCAGTCAACACCCCATCATTTGGACATGGAAGTGAGCTTTTTTTTTGGCGAGATCCCCTTGATGACCTAATTGGTTGATTGAGGTGCGTGTGTGTGTGTGTGTGTGTGTGTGTGTGTGTGTGTGTGTGTGTGTGTGTGTGTGTGTGGACACATGCCAGGGCCTTCCATTCCCAGAAGTGGGAATATTTTCTCAGCCTCAGAACAACCTGGCGGAGGGTGGAAACACCGAGAGGTGTTTGGACAGACACAATTACACCACGCTGATACCTGGACTGTATTCATAGAGGGAATCTCACTGTTTTGAAGCAGTTCTGTTATCATCCAATTGTTTAACATCGTATTACACATCAGTGGATATCAGGTGGTCTTCGCCATCAGAGGTCGGCTGTGAATCACAGGAGAAGTAAATTCTTTGGAGGGTACAAGCAAATATTTTTCAATGAGACTATTGTGAGCATATTGGAAAACGGTCTATGATTAACAGTGTGTGTGTGTGTGTGTGTGTGTGTGTGTGTGTGTGTGTGTGTGTGTATGTGTGTGTGTGTGTGTGTGTGTGTGTGTGTGTGTGTGTGTGTGTGTGTGTGTGTGTGTGTGTGTGTGTGTGTGACTGCGGTAATGAAGTTGTTAGTTAATGTGGCCCCCACCCCTTGGGACTGGCTTAAAGCTGTGTGTGATTGCTTAAGGATCGGGTAGATTCACACACACTTATCATTTTACACATACGTGCGCGCACACACACACACACACTCAGACTCATTACTCCATTACGCACATGGACTATTGATTTCCTGCCATCTTTCCATCAGGTGAGAGCTTGCCTGAGAATATGGGAATGAACGCCTCGCCAGGAAAATCAAACTGTCACTCCTCCTCTCCTCTCTCCTCCCTTCTCTCCTTCATTACAGATAGATGACAGGTCAAAGCTGCTGCCATTCACGCCGTTGTTTTTCCTTCATCCATCATCACTCAATCACTTCTTCCTCTCTAACGTCTTCATCCAACAAATGGTTGTCTGTTGATGACTCTCCTCATCTCTGTCGAGTCTGTTTCTCTTGTTGACACTCTCTACCTCTTTTTTTTTTTTACCTTTTTCTTAATTGTCTTCGTTTCCGTCTGTCTGTCTTCAGAGCAGTGAACTCTGCCGTTTTCTTCAAGTCTCTAACACTGTGCGATCAGTCTGGTTACACCCTCCTGCCACCATTCATCCATCCCTACACCCCTTAGTCTGCGCCGTAATCTGTCTTTCCCCAGATTTCCTCCAGTCCCCTCCTCTAATGTCTACATTTACACCCCATTCCATCCATAGCTGGCTGCATTCCCTTTGCTTTAACTGATCTCTTCTCATTTAAAACTCTTCATCTCCTAATCACACACTTTCCTGCTTCACCTCTACCTTCTGCATCCTCCGCTCTTACCTCATCTGAATCCACCTCTTCTCTCACATTAACCCCCACCACCACCACCACCACCTGCATCTCTCAATCTCCTCCCCAGTTCACCTCTTGTCCTCCTCCTTTCTCCTCCTCACTTTATATCTCCCTTCATTCACCTCCCATATCTCCTCCTGCCTCACCTCTTCTCCCTGGGAGGAGAATGTGGGATCAGACGATGTAATTCACTGACAAGGGTATCTATATTTAATATTAATGGGTGCATAGGACCCTTCACTCTCACACACGTATGGACACACACGTTTGGTGCCAAATAAAGAGTGATCAGAGGCTGTGTTCGGTGCAGCATTGTAGCCTCCAGGATAGACGCTTCGTGGATTTGCACGCCACACACACACACACACACACACACACACACACACACACACACACACACACACACACACACACACACCTGCTTAGCACTCAGGGCTCCAGGATGGATGTGGCATCATTAGGCAGACGAGTGTGGCCATTCTCAGCAGAAATGGCCACGCCGGCGGTACACATCAATCTAGCACCACAAGTTCCCTCAGATACCGTCTTGTTCACACACACACACACACACACACACACACACACACACACACACACACACACACACACACACACACACACACACTCACACACACTCACAAACGGAGAGGGAGGAGCAGAGGAGAGCACCGAGGTGCAAATTTGCACACAAACACACTACGGGAGTTTTAAAGTATCCGTACACCTCACTGTTTTTCACCGTCTCTTGCTGCCACACACACACATACACACACACACACACACACACACACACACACACACACACACACACAACCACACTTTCATTGTCTGATTTATTTACTGTTGGAGAGGGCCACCAAGGACAGAGGGACAGAGAATTAGGAAACATAATGACCACCCTCCTCTTCTTCATCACTTCTAATGTCTTGTTTTCTTTCTCTCTTTTCTTTTGTTGTCCTGTTTACTTTTACCTCATGACATCCGTTGACATAAAGTTTACTGATTTGTAGTTCTATTTTTTTATATGTTTTATGTAGTAGCTAATTTCCAATCTACATATCATAAATGCAGAAAAACATCCTTTGTAAAACATTGATTTCTATAAAGAAAATAATAGATTCAGATTCAAATCTATTAATCAGTGAGATGAATTGCTTGATGCAGCAAGACAGGTAAAAAATAAGTAGGAAAATGCATACAGTTAGACATAAACTTCTCTAATTTTCATGAAAAAAGTAGTTTTTGTTACAGATAGAAAGTGGTTTAATATCAGTACGGGGAGGGTTCATAAACGTTTGAATTACCATAAATAATAAGATAAATGGTTTGTCGTTCTATTTCAGGATTCGTTAATCGTGTGTGTTTCCTGGAACGCATTAAACCACGAGAAACGAGGGATCACTGTATTTGTCAGTTTACTCAATATACATCTTCAATATTTGCACTATTTTTAACCTAAAAGAAAGGTAAAAGAGGATGTTGGATGTCCCACCATATTTTACTACTTAACACCACTGATTTGTGTCTCCAGATAACATTCTGAGGATGCTCTTCTTTTGCAAATGTGTACAATCACATTTACATTTATATTTTCTTGGCACCCCCTGTTTGTTTTTCTATCAATTTGAAATTGCTCTTCAGTCCCTCAAAATTTCCATATCTGTACTTTTTAGCTGAGGCATGTGTGTTCAGTGATTTAACAGCAATATATTACAGAGCAAAATCAAACGTGTGTCTCCTTTATTATGGTGATTTATAAAGTAAAAAGTTTTGTCTTGTCTGTACGCTTCAAGTGTTTCAATGTATTTGAGTGTTTTTGTTTTTTTAAGCGACTGATCTCCATATCAGAGTTGTTGAAAATAACATGCATCTACTGCAGATACCATCTGCCTGCAGGCTGCACAGTCTGGCGTGTGTGGTTTCTCCTTGGCTTCAATTGATCTGTGGGTATCATGCTGTATCAAGTAATAAAATGCATTGGGACAGGGGCGATATTTAAATGACAGGGCTTGTGTGGGTGTACATGCACACATGAGTATGTACCTGTGTGTGTGTGTGTGTGTGTGTGTGTGTGTGTGTGTGTGTGTGTGTGTGTGTGTGTGTACTCCTGTGTATGTGTGACATGAAAAGAGTGGTTGTGGGACAAGAGCACAGCAGTTTCTCTCCATTCCTCCATCCAAGAGACGAATAGACGGCCCTATTGGTAATCAATGATAAACCTCCAGCCATTGAACAACTGTCCGCCTTTTCAATTGTGTCCCGTTTGAGAAACAATTTGACAATAACGTCGGTTGGAGAAAAAAGATACGCAGTCAATATGCAGGGAGAGCCGTGTGAAGGACAATTTAGAAAGTGTCGTCTTCTCTGTGTGTGTGTGTGTGTGTGTTTGTGTATGTGTGTGTGTGTGTGTGTGTGTGTGTGTGTGTGTGTGTATTTGTGTGCATATGTGTGTGTGCTCTTTGTCCCAATGTTTTTTAGACAGTTGTGACAACAGCATTATACCAAATTATACCAAATACATTGTATGTTTAAATGCATATCAAAGTCACCACTTGAATTAGAATCTTACTGATGAAAATGTTACCTTTGGAACAACTGAAAATAATCCTTAAGGAAACTCTTGGAGTCATAATATACTATTAATACCAATGCAGACTGCAGATTTAATCACAACTGTATGCAGGATAAAACCTCACTGTCTTAAGTTGGGAGTGCTCACATTGTTGAGCTGTATGTGTGGTTGATCGAAGCGGGGGGTCCCCACGGCTCTTTGCCCCTCCTATCAATCCATCAATCTGATACACTCCAGAACTGGCAACATATTGCCTGGGATGTAAGGAAGTGGCTGGAGATGTAAATATTGTCACACACACTCACAGAACTACTTGTTACTGGATGTGCATAACCACTCATTTCACTTATTTCAGTGTGCATCACATATACAGATAGATGGATGGACGGATGGACAGATCGGGTAGCACTCTAAGCTGACAAACCACACACATGCACTACATCACACTGAAGCACACACGATTACTGGGTGTTGCTCTCGACATAATTGGATCAAATTTCACCATCAAAAAAGAAGAAAGTGCTGTGTCAGCATCTCTTCCTGTTTGCATGGCCACAGATCGTCCTTCCTCTTCCTCTCTGCAAACTATAATAATACAAATTACCCTCCAGTCCAGAACGAACCTGGGAAACAATCTAACACATGACATTACGTTGTCTCTGTCGCTGCCGCAGTGTCGCTATCTCTGATCCTCTCTTTCAGAAATGCTAACTTGGGTTTTCTACATGGCATTATCGTGTCAAATTGCCTCCACATGTTCATGCACATGCGTGCACACACAGTCCTATTGTAATGATAATGGATTCTGTGTTGTTGGCTTGAGGTCAGGAGGTCAGCATGAGCTTCTTAATGGACTGTGAATTTACCCTAACTGCATTAACCTCCTACATCTCACAGACACACACACACACTTGCATTTTCATACAAATAAGTGTATACATGGAGACACACACACACAGCTCCCCCACATACGAGTTCAGATTCAAGTGGATCGGTCTTTAATTGGTGGGGCTATCACACCTTGAGAATGGTGAGAAGACTGTTTAATCAGATGAAGTGATGGAGCGAGGGACGGAGAGGAGGGAGGACAGGAGCACTGGATGGGTGGAAAACAAATGAGCAAGCTTAAAAAAAGGTCACAGTTATGTCTGTCATACACACACAACACACACACACACACACACACACACACACAACTGTATACATTCTCTGCTTTATATTATGATAATGCGCTGAGCAAAAACTGCTTTACCTTTTTAAGTGTATTAGAATGTAGAGATTGTCCAAATGCAAGAATCAGTGAGGAGCTGCTAATTCTGACCTGAGATAGTGCCTTTCTTTCTATCTATCCATCCATCCATCCGTCCATCCATCCATCCATCCATCCATCCATCTATCCATCCATTTATCCATCCATCCATCAAATGTCATGTGGAAATAGAGTATTTCTATGAACATATTCACCTTCAAATATTGAGTTTAGTTTCTAAAATATTTGAAAATTAGTGTTATATTGACAATATTTCTCCTCTCCTCTCCTCCTCTCCTGTTGTGCCAAATGGATGTCTCCCTGAGAGGAGCTCAAAGCGGATTTTGGGGGGGATTTAGCTCCGTGTCTTAAATCAGTCTTAATTTTTGCTCTCTGCCATTAAGGAGCTGCCATTAAGCTCTTCTTTTCTCGCCTCATTTCCCTCTTCCTCTTGTTTCACTTTTTCAATTTGTGTGAGAGGGGGAGTTCACTCCTCATAAAATTTCACTTTGGCCGGCCTATCATTTGCATCTGAGCCAATAAATAGCAATTAGCATTAACAATTAAACCAGCTAGTGGAACCACGGGCAGCTCCCTGAGATGGTCTGATGGATGGGAAAGGTGGATAAGAAGGAAGGGAGGGAAGGGTGAGTGTGTTTGTGTGTGTCGCGCCTGTGTGTGTGGCTACTTACTATATGAACTCTCACAGGGCAATCCAGTATATCTTGCACTTTCATCTTCTTCCCATAGCTAATTTATCTACTGTCTCTGTGGCCTAATCTTGACATACACATATTCAGTGTGGGCAGAAATACCCAGCTGGTACGCCATTTGGTACTCAGATATCGCGCAAAATTTATCTGTTAATTACTCTCATTAAACAACAACTGTTTTCAGAGCTCAGATTTATTTTATAGGTCTGTTTTTCAACAATGCACAGTGTTTCATATTCATTCATAAAGATTTGATGTAATGAGGCCACCACTGGCCTAATAATGTCTGCTGTGTTAAATTGTGTTGCTATTAACACATCTTTAGTCGGGACTGATTTTATTATTATTATTATTATTATTATTATTGAGCCCCAAAGGATAGATTTGTCAAATTATGATATATTGGAAAAAAGTGTTTCAATCTGAGTTTTTGCCTTCATACAGTTTGAAAAGAATTACCATGAATGGCATAAAACATTGCATGTTGAAAAAGAAAACTGACAAAAAATTTATACATTTGAATGATGCTGTTTTTAGAAGAATAGGTCTTCGCATAGAGATTTAGTTAATGACACTACACTCAAAACATTTTCATTTAATCGCATTACATTTTATATTCATGTAATTGAATATAATTTCTTTTTAGACATGGAAATGATCCTTTCTCTTATGTTACTTTGTACATTTTTTTTTCAAGTACATAAAAATGAGGATGTCTATTTTTAAAAGACATTACACTACAAAAATATCTTAACAATAGTAACAATAGTAAATGATAAAACACTACTGTTTTATAAAAATAATTTTTATCTTTCATTTTATAGTAAATTACAGTAGACTAATAAAAAATGTAGGTCTTATCGTAAATTAAGGAAAATAAGTTTCTGTTTATAGCAGAACTTAAGTTATTAAAACTCTGGGTGTTATAAAGTTATAATAACGGTGGGTGTGTTAGTGCCTCACAGCAAAACGATTGTGGTTTTGCTTTTTTCTGTGTGGAGTTTTCATCCCTGCGCTCTCATGGGTTCCTCCATCCCTCCCGTCATCTAAGAAACATGCGATACAGAATGAGAACTCTGTATCGCTATACTGTATATATACTATAACTATATACTGTGTGTGTATATATATATATATATATATAAAATATATGCCATGATTCTTATCATTCCTCAAAATATAGAAAAAAAGTGTATCATGCAGTTTTAGAAAACTGCATGATACACTTTTGTAAATGCGAGGATGTTTAACGTGTTCAAATACAATCATGTATGATCCAGTATTGCTACACTGGAATGCAGGCTGTCTCCATGTCCCCTACCCCCCTGTGTGCACCTCTGCTGTGCCGCCGATGAGAATATTGTTGGTGGCTGGTGACGATCAGTCCATCTCCATACATTAATCACCACCAATAGAAAGCCCTGACACAGCAGCTACAGCAGTGCCACTGCCCTGCCTAACAAAGCATAGAGCAAGGACACACAGCGCCAACAGCAGAAAGACTGTAAGGAGGAAGAGGGGGCGTGTGTGTGTGTGTGTGTGTGTGTGTGTGTGTGTGTAGAGTAGGTAGTTGAAGAAGAGAGAGGGGGAGCAAGAAATATAGAAATGTAAAAAGAAAACAATCATGCTTTATGTTTCCCCTCTGTCCTAACCTCTGTCTTTTTTTGTCTCTCTTTGTCTGTCTCTCTTTTTCTCTTGTTCTCCTGATTTTTATTGTTATTACCACGGCTGCACCATTAGAGAGCTCTACGTTCTTCTCCACTGGAGCAATAAATGAAGAGGGCCTCACTCCTTTTCCCTCCTCATCCTCTCCTTTCTCATCCCTTCTTAAAGTCTCCGCTCATCTCCTTCCTCAACTCCTGTCACCTTCTTCCAACTTGTCTATGGCTCACCTGCAGTTTCCTTGTCTTTCTTCCTCCCTCATTCTTTTGTTCTCTTTTTATATCATGTTTATCACCTCGTTTTTACTTTCTTTATGTGTTCTTTTATCATACATCATATTCTTTTCTCCTTTCCTGTCATCTCCTCTCATGGAAAACTATTGCAGTATGCCAGTAACACAAACCCCTTGACCCTCTCCCACTTTGTAAATGACACACACGGAGAATGTGTTCTCGGTGGACTGCACCAATACTTGTGAGCGACCGATGGTGCAGCCATGACAAATCACCCTCTCTGATTAAATGCTGGTTTGCTCAGAGTGCAATGAAAACACTTTGGACCATTAATTAGTGGCCCAAGTGCACAAACAGAGCAGGCAAAACACCAACTGAATACTCATTACATTACTATTCCTGGATGTCATCATTGCTGTGGTGCAGTACTGTCTACGTTAGCCCTGTATTAACTGGTATTGTTCAACAAATCATATAAAGGTTTATTCTTATTGATAAGACATGGTTCTGAAGCTCTGTGAAGACGTTAACTCCTCAGATGATCCATGCTCAAACAAACTGAACAAACCGAAGGCTAATTTAGTGAAAGCTGGAACCAGTAGATCATGACAGGAAACTAATAATGTTTATGGTTGCAAATATGTTCATGTGTGTATTTGTTTTCAGATTTCAAATACTCGATGATCTCAAGTAGCACTAAAAATAATTCATTTTATTTTGCAATAACAAATTATTATTTTTATTTGCCAAGAACCCATTTTTTAAAGTTAAAAAAGACAATTCATGCCTCATGTCTTAAACTCATGTCTCTTTAACGTATTCAAGGAGAGAAAAAAATTAAAACATTTTATTTTCAAACACAAACAAAAGATGCAATTTGTTTGCATTTTAACAGATTAGAGGTTGGAAAATATTTCATGCAAGCCCACTTGCAAAAAAGCATCACTGTGGACAGCAGACTGCTGATAGTAGTGAAAATATGGTTAAAGAAGTATCATCCTCGTCATTATCATGTACTGTGATAAAGACATTGGAGGTTGTCTGGTGAACTCCACACAGTCATACATGTGAGGACACTGAAGTCAGCTGCCCTATTGAATACACCACATGACATGAGACAGGATACAGCCACAGCATGGAGAAGACGATTAAAAAAGAAAACAAGGGCAGAGATGTAAAGTGAGTTGGTTGGCATTGTAATGGGAAGGATCCGATAGGGAGACTTGGGGGCGGTGGTTCATGAAGCAGATGCTAAAAATGTATGCCAATGAGTGTCAAAGAAGGAGAAAATGAAGGTGGAGGAGCAGTAGGTGGCTGCAAGGAGAGGTGAGAAGGGGGGAGACAATGGGAAGTGGGGATCAAAATTAAACTGAAGGGCATAACAGTTGGAAATGCACCAAAATAGATGCTTTGTATTATTTGATTATTCTTTGATTATTATTATTAATAATAATAATAATAGTCATCGTTTAAGCAGGTCAAACAACAACTACTAAAACAGGAACTCAAACTCGAATGACCTTGGAGACAGACTGCTGTAAGTGATGGCAGGCTGGAGAGGTGAGAACGAGAAGATGCAGTAATATAGTCAAAAAAGTTTTTAGAAATCCCTCCAGTAAAAGTAACAGTTTGTGAGAACCGTGGAAGAATCATCTGTAAGTGTTGGCAACTGCCTTATGAACACAAATTAGCCCTGCAGACAAAATCTAAATAGCAAAAAAAAAGTGTGGGGGGGGGGTAGATGTGGGTGGGATTAACAAGTGTGTACCTGCTTTTGGAGAGGAAGACAATGTGCTAACATTTTACTGACACATCAGGCAGACAGACAAATGAAGAGCAGGAGGGGAGGAGTGGGGACACCCAGGTCAAGGTCAGTGAACAAAAGTCAACAGACCTTATAAACATGAAGGATGCAGATACATGACACGCCTCGGAATATACAGTACTTTTGACTTGTCAGTCTCTCTTGGATGAAGGTTTGCTCTACAGGTAAGCTGTCTGTCTGCTCTCTCCCCCAAACCCCCCCTGTACATGGTTATTTTGGGTTCTCCACAGGAAGTACTGCTTCTCACCTGACATCCCTGAGACAAGGATTGATCACAGAACCCGATGCCACCAGGGTGTGTGTGTGTGTGTGTGTGTGTGTGTGTGATGTAACTCATCTCAGAGCAATCAGTCGTTTGTGAAATTATGGGATGTGTAAACCACTCCCACTCTTTAATTTCTCAATGCTTTCTGAATTTTCTCTGTTGTGTTGTTTTTTCAACTCTTTATATTTCTTTCACATAAAATGTAGACAACGTGACACAGCGTTGTGTGAATGTAGAACCAGACCATGAGAAGGCTTGACTACTAAAGCCAGACTTCATGAATGAAGGTGTTGTGTTTTTGGAGATCAAACAAAAAAGACACAAGCAAAAATACAAGACACTTCAAAAAAAAACAACCTTCTTCTTGTCCCGTTGGGGGTCGCCAGAGCAAATCAGGCTTTTTTATATTTTTAATTTCTTAGATGGGCGCTCATATTTGTTTTGTTCAAGTTTTTATGAAGGGTACCCGTTCTACCACAACCCTCTGCATTTATCCAGGCTTGGGACCGGCGTAAAGTTGACACTGGCTTGTGTCCCTGTAGAACTGCAGATACTGGGTTAGGGTTACGACTACATACATGCACAGCAGGTGCTCTACCACTGAGCTACATCTACATATATCATACTGTAAATATACTTAAAGTATACTTTAAGCAAACCTTATTATATTTGATTACAGTATATTAGTCCCACAGTTAAGACTGTGACTGCTGAAAGTTTTCTTATCAAGATTCTTTAGCTCTTTCGCTGAAACCCATATGCCTTTTCCTTCCTAATCCTTTCCATCTAACCTTCGTATCTTTCTAATAGCTTCCCTCTCTGTCTCCATTTCTTCTCTCTCTGCCTCCCCTCCCTCCCCCAGTCTCCAGCGTCTCCCTCAGTGCCCCCAGTGAGAACAGCTAAAATTAAGTGGTGCCACTTCTCAATGACACTTTAATGATAGCACCACTGCTCTGCACACAGAGAGACGGGAGAGGTATGAGCATCTGCTAAAGATAGGCCCTTCAGACACAAACACACGATGCACACACACAGAGACACACTCACATGTCCAAACGAGTGAACCTCCCTTTGTCTTGCATGCCACAGGGACCGTGGGGGACGGGTGGAGTCTAATTAAGAGCATCTGTAGGGATGGGTTTGTGTCTGTTTTTGTGTGTGTGTGTCTCCGTGTGCATGTCATTCTGGCTTGGCATCACCATCACCTGCCTGGCACTGCCATTATGGCTGGCAGAGAGAGGGAGATTTTTCTAAATTTTGATTTTGAATATCATGTTTATTCAGAAAAGTCAAATTACAAAATAATCACGTTGACACAAAATCCAAAAGAAATTCATGTAAAGAGGATTTTCAATAGTACTGTGTGTTTCCTGAACAAAGAAACATCAAACCCTTGAATATTTGTCAAACTAAAAAAATTTTTTCTTTTTTAAATAAGCGGACAAATTTAAGAAAAAAACCCAACAATTATCCGGTCTTCACAATCATCTCTTCTACAATCACGTCTTTTACTTTTTTCTTTAGTTTTTTCAATCTATAAAACTCTTGGTCTGTAAAAACTGGTTCACCACTCCTTGTTTTACTTTTCATGTAAAAGCTGACGCCATCCAGAAACACATTGAGGTCAGGAAAACTTGTTTATACTTTTTGCCCTCGAACCTTTTGTGTCTTGCAGGAATTTTTTTAATCTTTTGCGAATCACGTGTTTCTGTTACGGCCTCTTTCAGACTGTTGTCCTTTTCATTCTCAGAGCTACTGGTATCAGGAGCTGTCTCAGGTGTTTCTTTAGCAATTTTCTTCACTTTATTCATTCTTGTGTTAGTGTTTTTCCTTTAAAGAGCTATCTTTAATAATTCCTCATCTATCGCAATATCATCATCTTCCTTGTCCTTCTCCAGCAGAGACTCTACCACCCTGGCGGCTGTCTCTCTGGCCCCTTCAAAGAGAGAGAGTGAGAGTGAGAGAGAGAGCATACGAATCAATAGTAGACCAAGACTCAGAGTGAAACTACCTCCATGATTACTGTAGAAAAAAATAACAGTTATATAATGACAAATAAGAGTGATATAAGTGATATCAAAATCAAAAATAAAAGCAACTGGAGCCGCGGCGTGCACCTGCCCATGAGTGTGGATGCATTTTGGTGCATACATGGGTACTTATGAGCATCCAGATAAACCGGGGTGTGTAGCAGACATTGACAGAGAGAGTTCACATTTAATGGCCAGCCCAGACAAACCACGTTTTCAAGACGGTACATTTCAACAACTTTATGATAGTTGAAATTCAGGACCATGGATCAGTTTGTGGGAATATATATGTTAAATACAGTGTCGTTGAACATCTGGAATCTGTGAAATAATTAAAAATACGGAACCTTTAAGAAAACGTTACGTGAACATTCTACAGGGAAATTAATCTACAGATGTTTGCGGTTCATTTTATTAATTCATTGATATGAGAGAAATGCATCACACGATAAGGACGACAGTGCGAGTAGCCTTGTTAAAATGCATCAGAACCAGTGATCATTAAATTAAAAACAAAAAAACGATATAGATCCAGAGTGTGAACGATGTTTTTTCTATTCCCAGTATTAATTAATGTTTTCACAATTGGAATAAAGAATTATGTGCTAATCTTTCAGGATAAATCAGTTGATTGTAGTTTATTTAGGGTAACATTTACATGTCTTCTGTGAACCAAATACCAAATTTTTTCCTTCTCTGTCACTCATCTCTTCAGTGTGATCTAGATGTATATGTATGAATGTATATATGTATATGTATGAATGTACTGTATGTATATTCTTGATGGATTATTTATTAATCTTGCTATTTGGTGTTGCGGGCTGGTGCTTTCTGTGTTCTTTTTCTGTGTTTTGTGTACTTACTGTGCTGTGTGCGACGGAGACATTCCTTTCCCTGATGGAACCTCCTTAAGGGATCAATAAGTTATACTCTACTCTAGATGTGCTTATCTGTTATAACTTTCCTTTACAAAAGATTCTAAACTAGCTGCACATATAAAAGCAACTCAGTCTCTACAATCTAAAAAACTCTTTGGTTGATGGCAACATAGATTTCAGCAGCCATTGAGCAAATACTTTTGTTCTGTTTCAGCTTTGGCATTTTGATGTTTCCTTTAATTTATTAATGACTTGTATTATTAACACGTGTAATCTTCCTGGTGTATCACATGGTCTCTTCAGGTGTCTGAAAAAGCCTTGACAATGCTCCAACATGCATATTTCCAGCCTAGTGGAATTCAACCATCAACATAGTTATTTATGTCTGTGATTGTCTATTATGGTCTGTCAACAAGTCTTTTTTTTCTTTTTTTTTACATGATGTTAATGTTGCTCCCAATCATCTTTGTAACATAATGTATGAAATGTCAGTACCTGAATGTTTTCTGGCCTCATAGACACACACACACACACACACACACACACACACACACACACACACACACACACACACACACACACACACACACACACACACACACACACACACACACACACACACACACACACACACACACACACACACACACACATAAATCCAACACACATACTGCCACTGGGGGTTGAAACACTCTCACACAAACAGTAATTAATCCCAATAGCTTAAAAAGACATTTGTGGCACATTTGTAATGCATGTCAAATTACCAAAGGAATCCGTGTGTGTGTGTGTGTGTGTGTGTGTGTGTGTGTGTGTGTGTGTGTGTGTGTGTGTGTGTGTGTGTCTGTGTGTCTGTGTGTCTGTGTGTGTCTGTGTGTGTGTGTCAGTACTAAAACAGCTTTAAATACTTCCTGCCCAGTAGACTGCTATTTATGCCCACTGAGAATAATTGTGTTTATTGATTTATCCCACTAAAGGTAATTGAAATCATTTAAAAAGTATTATATCATCCTGTTGCTCACACGGAGCGACCAGTTAGGTTTACAAATTAAACACACACACATTAAGACTCATCAGCAAGAGCAGACATGTTACATACAGTATGTACTGTACATACATTTAAGAAGAGGCGTGTTCTATACAGGGATTTGGTTACGATAAATTAATTTCTGCCATTACTCTTCTTTCACAATATCCAGCCCAACTCTTGTAACACATCCTCTTCATCTCCTCTCCTCCTGGCTCTTCTTCCATTGTTCCTGCTGTGTCTGTCTTCACCTCTCCTCCTTTCCTCCATTACTTTCTGTTCATTAATCTTAATCCTGCTGTCTGTGCTCCTTGAAGTAGGATGTCAATGCAGGGCCGACATACACAAACAGAGTGATGGGCCATATCATCAGCTCCCCATACACTCACTGTTGGTGTCACAGGAAGGCTTGTAAAGAGATTCAAATCACATTCATCTGCCTGTCATTTTCCCACATACTATCACAATTGTGTGTGTGAATGTGTTTGCGTATATGTATGTGTGAAAGGCTTTGTATTTACAGATCTTTGTGTCTTTGTGAGCATGTGTCTATAAAACAATTGCATTACCATGTAGTCAAGCGGTGTAGAGCGATGAATTGAGACAGGGACATATTACCCTGCAGGCTCCTATTAACTGTGCACTGATAAAAGAAAGTGAAGGGCAAATCTGAAAAAAAAACCAACAGTTTGTGAGTGTCACCAAATAGTTGAAGAAAGGCAGAAAACTGACTAATGATGAGATGAGATGAGATGAGATACAATATGACACCATACCATACAAGATGAGATGAGATGAGGTATAAGAAGAAGTAACAAAGGTAATAAAAAGAAAGAAAACCAACAGCCTGACCCTAAATAACGAGCACACTTTGATCCACGTAATGTTTTACCCCTAGAATTCAAGAAAAAAATTGGCCTCATTATTAGAATCATGTTCTTCAACAATGACATTTTGCTCAGCACAGTTTTTGTTCACTTGTTTCTCCAAAAAAAATTTGATTTCTTTCAAGACACATGACTCTTTCTTTCTTTTCTTCTCTCCTAGCATTTTCAGTGGAAGCCACATCTTCTGAAGGACAGGTCAAAGTCAAATGCACTCACACACACACACACACACACGCTCATAGAGGAGGGAGCACTCTATGCATTGTGGCAGCTCTGTGGGAAAGCCTGTGGCTCTGGCCAGAGACATAAGGCAAAAATAGAATAGAGCCACTGAGTTGCTGCAACTTCAGTGGGCCAATTCAAATCGTTCTCTTTCTAGTGAGACCCCACTCCCACCAGCACACACACTCATATGCATGCCAGCAGGCATGCACGCACACATGTCCTCGTTCCTCATTCTCTATCTCTTTCTTTATTTTGCTTTTACTTCACAGATATCTCTGTTTGAACTGTGGGACATGTGGAAAGATGCTCAGTAAAAAATTTAAAAAAAAAAACCTGGGGAGGGAAATGAGCATATGGCATATATAGAAGGAGAAGAAGGTAAATAATTATCAAACACTCAGCATCCAATTTACTCCTGTTTTCTTTCATCTGGTCTCCTCTCACACTAACAGAGATTGCCTGTGTGTGTGTGTGTGCGTGTGTGTGTGTGAGACAGAGTGTGATAGGAAATTAAAATTAAACTTCTGCAGGCAGATTTTTACCACTTTAAGCTTTTCAATCCTCAAACACAGTCAGGCGATCTAAACCAAAGCTTTGTGTCTTGAAAGTTGTGACATTGAGAGGTCTGGAACATTTTACGCCTCCAGTGATTCAATTTTTAACTACATTTTGATGGTTTTGCTGGAGACTGGAGCTTGTCAGTATGCTTTACAGAAGTACTGGACACACCTAGGGGCTTAAAGAATTTAGTGCAGAACTCTTAATAATGAAAGATAAATTTACTATACTCATACTTTACAACCCAAGCTAGAATTCACCTATTCACACAAGTTGCGGATCAACCAGCTGACCTACCAGTGGGTGGATAATTCCGTGTTTATGATTTTGTTGATGTAGCAGAGTTGCTCGGTCTTTGCGACATAATACGAAAATAAAGCCTTAAAATATTTTTGCTGATGCGTTTTCTGATACACTTATTTCTCCAATGGTCTCTCCCCTGGAAACCTCGTCTACGTCAGTCTCAGTCACAGACGAGTCTTGAGTAAAGAAATGATCAGATTAGATGCTTTGAGTAAAATCATTGTGAGACCTTTGAGAACAATTGTGAGCACCCTCAGCTTCTTCTTCTTCTTCTTCTTCTTGGCCTTTTGGCTAAGATCAAGTGTATTAACTGCTATTAAAACCAACTTCTTATGTAATACCTCTAAATGCTGTGCAAGTTAAAACAGAAATTCAAAATGTTCTAGAAATGAAATATCAGGGTCACATTTTTCCTTTTCCTGTTTTTCATGGGATCTTCTGGAACCATTCTTTGTCTGGCCCTTCACCTGAGACCTGTTTGCCCTGGATGACCCCACCAGGAGTACAAGACTCCCGACAACATAGCTCCCAGGATCCTTTGGGCACACAAACTTGTCCACCACGATAAGGTGATGGTTCCTTGGAGAGGTACGTACATAAAACATACTGTTTTTAAATTGATGTCCAATATGGCTCAACTGACTTTTTTTATGTCTATGTTATCATTCTTTGGGGTTTGAGACATTTGAGAGACAGACAGACAGACAGATGAAAAGATGAGTCTCATTTCTTCTGAATGCAGAGCACATGTGTGCTATAGACATACACTCTATTTTCTGGGACCACAGCGCGGATGAAGCGAAGCAGAGCAGGGCGTAATTAGGCCACAAGTTGAACTCTCTTAGTTCCTCCATGAGAGGAGCTACAGGGTCACGCCTGCTGTTATAACTTCAGCTGTGTTTCATAAGTGTTCACCTGCTTAATGTGAGTGTGTAAGAATGTAACAATTTGTGTGTGTGTGTGTGTGTGTGTGTGTGTGTGTGTGTGTGTGTGTGTGTGTGTGTGTGTGTGTGTGTGTGTGTGTGTGTGTGTGTGTGTGTGTGTGTGTGTGTGTGTGTGTGTGTGTGTGTCCATTGGGAGAGTCGTAGAAAAGTGTTAGAGAAAGAAAGGAAAGCAACTTCTGATGAGATCAGTCTGTGGCTTCATCAGGGCAGCCTTCTGTAGAACCCGTGCGTTATATACATGTGATATTCTGCACTCAAAACCAGTGGGTCATGTAACAACATACTACACGGCTTTGATCTCACAAAAGCCTTTAATACCATTAAAATTCAAGCGATGCAACAAAATATTTGTGGTGAGTGTGAATTGTTTTTATATTTATTACCTTCCTTTTTTTCCTTTCTTTCAGATTAAATATTCTGGCAACTGCCAATAAATCATGCATATAGGGTACCTGCATAATTTTTGATCTTTCTACAGTTTTAGTGACATCATGTTACAGGCCCATTCTTACTCACCTACTAAAGGGGGGAAAATGCTCTTCAGAATTTGAAAAAATCAAATTAAATAATGCTGAAGAACATGAAAAAACATGCAAACAAATGAAAACATAAAAGACATGTTAATCTGAGGTTTATGTGAGAAAATGTATTCGTAGGTTCTTGTATACCAGAGAGGAGAGAGCCAGATCATGTGTATTATAAAACCAGGGATACAATACAATAATAATACAACATAACTACAACTTATATGTAAAGTGACATAAAATATAATTAATATGAATGATGCAAATTTGTTTTTAACATGATGAAAACGTATCCTAACTCACAATAAATTAAGAATGATATGACTAATATTGTGCTACAGTTGTTTTATTATAATGTACAATTAATTGTCTTTTGTTTTGAGTTTTGCTGCTCTTTAGAAACCAAAATCATGCATCCACTCACACACTAAAGCTGAACAAATTTGTGCCTTGTAGTCACCCCTAAAAGCATGGTAACAATGTTAATTATAATAGTAATTTGTTGCATGATTTTGCATATTAACTAGCTGTGAGCCCATCCCATGAAATCCATGTACAAGCACAACAAACATTTAGATCACTCTTAGTTTAAGGTCTGTAAATTTTTAGTTCATTACAATCCATCAGACTCCAAATAAATAAATCATATTCATTCAGGGACAGTCGCTTGAAAGCTGTCTGGGAAGTGGTTCAGACAGGTCAGCCCCTATACCAGGAGATAAAATCATTTCACCAATACCTTTATTTTATCTTTCATTTTGTTTGTGTGTTTGTTTGTTTTAGAGCTGCAGTAGAATTTTGTTACCTTTGAACACCATTTATCCATCACCAGCTGTATTTGAAGCTTAAATGCTACAAATTTGGCACAAACATGATATTAACCTCCTTAAAAACAAGTAAGAGTACTTCTCAAAGTGTTCTATGTGCCTTGTATAAAGTTAAATTGAATGTAGACACCAAATAATATCTGCCTAAAATGTTTGTTATTAATAGTGTTCATAAATTCTTTATGTCTTTGAAACTACAGTCTTTTTTTAAGTAGTTTAGCAGGACTGCATTTAAAATATGAAAAGTATGTAGGAGATTTTTCGATAATGGGAGTCAAAAAAATTTTTTATTTGCAAGTCATTTATCTCTAATAAAGGATTAATATCTCAGCACAAAACACATTAATTAATTAACACACATTTATAAATTAACCACAGAAATACAATTTATTGTTACAGCTTTATTAACACATCATTATCAGAACTCTGGACGAATGTAATCATTACCATAGTTTAAAGCATTAGTATTGTTTCTATGGTGACATCCAATCTAACTTACTGTAGGTTATGTACTAATGCCTTCAGCTGATTGGACGACACAGTCAGCCAAGTTTAAGATGCACTCCTTGGCGTTCATAATTAGTTGGTGAGGAAATAAAACTGACACGGTCCAATAAATTATATATATATTTTTTGTCTCCAACTTGCTGATGGCCCATTTAGGGGCCACTGACCGAAACCTCCCTTGCACCCACACACACAAACACACTCATCCCATTAATGAGCAGACAGCTAATTAAGACTCAAAAAAGCTAGGGAGTCACTTCTATTTGATTGATAGCATCCACTGTCTCCTCTTCTTACTGTTTTGCATTTTAATGTTCATTAATAAACTTTTATTGTTTTGTTAATTATAATACCATACTCCCCTTTTGAGATAATAACCAAACAGAGTGATTTGATATGAAAGATTTTCTGATACATAAAGGAAGATGGTGGATAAATTAGCAGGACAAAGAAAGAACTACAGAAGGGAAGACAGGAAACAAATGAGACATGAAATAAATACCTGAGAATAAAGAACAGGAAGATATGATATGGGTTCAAATTTTAGAAGGCCTATTTTCATACCCATACAAGTTATCTAGTCTTCTTTACCTTTCGGCGTTTCATCCTTTTCCTGTCAGCTATTGTCTGGATCCTCCTCTCTAAACCATATAAGTTAATCAATGCAGCAGCGAGACCAAGCAAAACCACTAAAATCATCTAAAACTAATTATTTTCTTCTTAATATTTGTGTTCCTTTTTCTTTATTGTGTTCTCAAGGTGACAAACACATATACTGAACATGTATAACGAGCATTTAATTTTTCTGTGTGTCCGCAGCAACTTTTCATTCATGTTTAAGTGTATCAGCTTGTGCTGGTGTGTATTTATGTGCATATATGAGTGTTGGGTTTGTTTGTTTTTTCATTTAAGTGTGTGTGTGTGTGTGTGTGCGTGCGTGCGTGCGTGCATGTGTGCGCGCGCACGCGTGTGCTGTGGTCTTAGAGGTGCTAGGTCAGGGACGCGCATGATGGATTGTGGAGGCTAGTTGATAGCACCATTACTCACTAACACACACACACATACACACAAACACACATGCACACACACTTGCCTGACACCTGTCCCCCATGGGAGTTTGCCTGCCCCTGAGGCCATCGCCCGGGAGATGAGCAGCCCAAAATTATTCTGCACTACAGCAAATACACGTAAAGTTTGAAAACAGGAGGAACTTTGTAGGACATTCCCAAATATGGTCTTTCTCTCCTTCTTTTTCTATCTATCTATCTATCTATCTATCTATCTATCTATCTATCTATCTATCTATCTATCTATCTATCTATCTATCTATCTATCTATCTATCTATCTATCTATCTATCTATCTATCTATCTATCTATCTATCTATCTATCTGCCCTCACTTCAGCTGGGTGGTTGGGTGGGTCAATGAAATGCAAACTGCCCCCGTAGGTCACGTGACCAAAACAACAAAGGTCACACGATGGAAGTAATTTTACGTTGTCCTTTCCCAATCATCTGAAAGTCATAAAATGCAGGCGGCGTTATACGACACGCAAAAATCTTAAAATGCATGAAATGACACGTATAATGTCCTAAAAACGGTGTGCTAATTACACGCTATCCCATGAGATCACGCCGTAACATCAGGAAACAGGGGTGGACTGGGTTAACACAGGTCTGGAATCCAGTATCGGAGTAGGGCCAGACTGCATTCATGCCTTTACCAATTTAGATTATTCACTGTTTTGGTCAAATATTTCCTGTTAACTGTTTATGCCAGTGATGCATCATTTTCTTTTAAATAAAAAACAAAACAAAATCAAAAACAGCAAAGAATAAAAACACGCCAGTGATGGAGCTGTCTCCTCCTCCTTTAAGTCTGAACCAGTTTATGTCGGCCCTGTGGTGAACTGGTATCTTGTCTGCTTTGTGCCATGCCTATGCAAAGTACCGTTGGTTACATTATGTAATCATTTTCATCACAGAAATGATATATCTTCATAACTAAGGTAACACAAAGGACTTGTATGGGTTTAAGGTTATCATCAAACGTGCTTCGAAATGTCTGTTAATGTGATTAAGCACTTTATAAATGAAAGTTGATTGATTGATCAAGTGTAAACAATACATTCTTGTACCGTCAAATCATGGACATAAAAGACTCAATACATTCCATAACGTAGAAAGGCAGGATAATTCGTGCAAAGTGCCACATTTTGTTAAGCATAATAATTTTACTCATTCCTGTTTTAATACAGAAAACTTTATTAATGGAGCGTAAAGCTGGAGCTTAATGGAGCTGAAAGCGTACTCTATGCTTAAATGTCCATAAGCGTGTACTTCCATTTTGATTTGAGTCTAAGGCCCTGGTGCGAGTTAGTGTCTCCACCTGAAGCAGCTTAACAATAACTGTACTGACTGGTGTTATGGAGCTCTCCTGTGTTGAGGGATATTATCAAAAACAAAAGCTCAACTGATACAGATCAGAATTCAGCAGCTGATTGGCATTAATTTAGGCATCAAGGATGGTGATGAAACATTTCATCTTCATTAGCAGGAAAAGCTAATGAAGATTTGTGTGTGCATTGACTGAATGATAATACAGATAAAAATACAAGGCAAATGAAAGTTTATTTAAGGTGCTGAATGATCAACTAATCATAATAAATCTTACATTGACACTTTAAAGGCTGAAGAACCAAACCAATCCCAGCCTCAAGGGGATGCACTAGTTCGGTGATAGTCCTGAGCCTGGATCAATGGTGAGGATATCCAGCATAATTTCTGTGCCAGTTCAAAGACGTGTATGCGCCAGGGGAACGCATAAGAAAATTCCAGTGTGGCGACACCTCCTTGGGAAGGAGAAAAAGCACCAAAAGGTAGATAAAGCTACCTCAGGTAGAAGACATGTGAACAGAGTAGAGATGAACGGCAGACACGTAGAAACAGAGAGACAGGTAATCAGCTAACTTAGTAGATGGACAGACACGTAGCTAATATTATATATAAGGTCTTGTAGGGACTTAAACAGCACAGCGGAGCACCTGGGGACACGGCAGCCATATGTTTAAGCTTTGTCTCGTCCTACAAAACTCAGTCTGCCCTTCACGTGATTTGTCAAAGGGCTGCACACAGTGACAGGTACAGGGTACAGGAGGGCCCAAGATACTGAGACACACAGCAACTACAGGAAGGGGGTGGATGGAGGGAGTGCAGCCTGGGGAGGTGGGGACAGGGGGGGAAAGGAAGGGTGACATGAAATACAGTAGGTCTTCAAGGAACCCACGTAACAGAAGGAGACGCACAACTGGCCAGAGACTAAAACTAAGAGTCGGAGTGTGCTAGGAAACAAAATGAGTAGAAAAGTGTGTCGGGGGAGGTGGTGGTGGGGGGGCGGGGTGAATGAAGCAATGAGGCAATACGATCAGGTAAAATACATCAAGAGCAGAGATAGTTAGGCGTGCCTTACAGGTTAAGAAGCATCGTGCCTCCAGGCTTCACTTCCTCTCGCTTTCCCAGCTCCTTCACCCCCACGACACCCCCCACCACCACTCAGTTCCCCTTACCTCCAACCAACACCCCCACTCACCAATCCACCCAACCTCTCTCTGTCCTTCTGTGCAGGGGGTTTAGACGCTGAACAGATTATGGCGTAATTAAGTCGCTAAAGCAGCACATTATCCACCTGGTGGCATACCCACGGTGGCTAGCACCACAGCTAGGCTAATCAGCCTGTTGTGTGTGTGTGTGTGTGTGTGTGTGTGTGTGTGTGTGTGTGTGTGTGTGTGTGTGTGTGTGTGTGTGTGTGTGTGTGTGTGTGTGTGTGTGTGTGTGTAGCCAGTAGCATTGGGGCCCATCTCACCTGATTAAGACCTCTTATAGGGATGTGTTAAAAGCATTAGGTGAGGACAGGAATGTAATTTGTCATGTTTAAAGGCTGGAAATTGAATCAGAGATTAGGAGGCAGCCAAATGAGCACTGGTACACATACTCAACTGACTGGAGGGAAATTACATCTCCTTGCTTCTCTCTTTCTGTCTCCCTACATTCTCTGTTATTCTCAATATCTGACTGTTTAATTTCTCTTGTTCCCTCTCTCATTACATTTCCATCTACCCTCCACTCTGAGTGGATGCTGGGGTTATGCGCATCAACACATTAGATCTCACCCATATTCGTTCTTTCTCTCCTCGCTCTATCTCTATACTGACCTCTAAGTGGTTAAATTGAAAATAATTGTGCAGACAGACCTCAGAATGCAATCAAAGAGCATGGTGATGTACTTGGAGGAGATGCTGGTCTTATTAGGTTGAGGAGAGTGGTAAGTGTATAGTGAAATACCTCAGAGAGTAATTTTATACCCTCAGACTTTATTAAAACTAATAGGTTTATATATGCCTCCCTGAGGCTGGTCAATTCATTAGCTGGAACTGTTAGGAACTGTTACGCACACAACAAAGTCAGCGCTTTGAAGCAGGGAGGTGAAGAGACAAAGTGTGTGTGTGCTGTGCGGCAAAAAAAATAATAAAGAAAATCAGTAAAATCTAAATGGCTAAAAAAATTAATTTCTACCAAAAAATAAATTTTGAATGTTGCTATTCAAAATAGCTAACAAAAACAATGCAAATTAAATCATTAAGGAGATGTGATGCAAACGTTTTAGAATTAATTCTAGAATTATATATGTATATATTATGAATTTCATTTTAACTTAATGTTAGTCATGCAATCCTGTCCTTACCATTACAGTCAACTTTTAATCAAAATAAAAATATGAACTAATACCACAAATAATAATAATAATAATAATAATAATAATAATAATAATAATAGCTACACCACAAATAAATATGAATAATAATAGTAATTAATTTTAGTCATTTGACAACCAATTTGAGTTAATTCTAAACGTTACCTGCAATATTGAAAAACAAATTTCATTATGCATTGAGACAAGAAAGAATACGTGCATTTAGTGCCATAAAAAATACATGATGTGATTTTATTTATTTATTTTTATCCCTATAGTTTTACTTCGCAGGGAAAAAAGAATTGAGGGAAACTTGAGAGGAAAAAGAAAGGACTTTCAGCATTGAAGTGTCTTTGTCGAGGGTGCTATCGTTATTTTTATACGCTGCTGAGTGGAAAATGCTAAACAGTAAAATGGTGAGTGCTAAAAAGCCAGCAGTGTGTGTGTGTGTGTGTGTGTGTGTGTGTGTGTGTGTGTGTGTGTGTGTGTGTGTGTGTGTGTGTGTGTCTGTGTGTGTGTGTGTGTGTGTGTGTGTCTGTGTGTGTGTGTGTGTGTGTGTGTGTGTCCTTATATGTGAGAGACACCTTGAGGGGGTATGAAGGTGATGATGGTGAAGTCAAAGCCTGTTTGAAGAATAAGCAAGATGAACCAAATTAAAATTATGACATACTTTGTTACCATGTCCCAGAATTAAGCTATTTAAAATAGATAAAAATGTAAATCTATCACGTTTTTAAATAAATGGATGGAAATACTGTTGAGTATTTTCAGTACGCTATGATATAGTTTCATTATGGTGTGAGAAAATGTGCCACATTTGCATTGTGTTTTCTGGGTGACATGGATTACAAAATAACTGTTGGCAAATTACAAGCTGAAATTCTTTGAAAATATTTATTGTAAATGTGTTTTTCTTCATAAACATATGTCTAATAATTTTAAATCAGGCCGCTGAGTTACTCTAGGGCACCAAGTTCACCAGAGACTGGATTCTCACTGGTTCCCATCGGTGTCAAGTCCATTGTTCACATTTCCCTGACTTCTCAGTAGGCAACAATTAAATTAAGATTAGGATCAGAATAAAAAGTGAACAAAAGACATATGGTTCATAGTTTCTCTCTCTCTCTCTCTCTCTCTCTCTCTCTCACACACACACACACACACACACACACACACACACACACACACACACACACACACGTTGTTACAGGAAAAGCAGGGGCTGTATCATATTAGTAAAATTAAAAAATACACAGTCTGATTTGGTTTTCTGTCCTCATTAGTAAGAAAGAAATTATAAATGAGAAAAGAAAACAAGTTTGACTTCATCACTTTCACTTGTTTCTACAGAAGAACAAAAAAAAATAAAGAAAATTTCAATCAAGCAAAGATAGAAAGACTAAATTCAGAAGGCCTGAGTCATTGTCAAGGGCAACTTTTTTAATAACGTTCAGTGCAGGGTAGGGCAAATGTGATCACGCATCTGCAGCCACTATTAAATTATGACTGTTGTTGGTGATAAAAAAGCATATGGTCCACAATGTACTGCATTTTTAAGTCTGTCGCCAAATTCAAACGCTATATATTTAACGTAGAAGTTCTGCATATCTGTATTTCAATCAAAATTCGATGTTGAAAAGCATCCGTTTTTTTTCTCATGATCCATGCATGGACACATTAGAATAAGATTCAGTGCCAAACACATTGGCTAAAAAATATATTTTTTAAAAATTTGAAATTAATAAAGAAGCCAGATGAACTTAAGAATAATCTTGAATAACCTTGTTACCAAATAAGTGTATTGATTTTATTAAATATGAATATTTATGTAATAATAAAATGTAACTGTCAGAAAATGTTTTTAATTTGAGCTGTACATTTGTGCTTTTCCAACATCTAGGCAATAAAATCCCGACGCTTTGGATGTCACTTGGTCACATCTGTAACTCTATTTTAAGTCAGTCAGATGAATGTCATTGACACCGACGCAGTAATAAACAGATTTTACCCTGAATCATCTTCACTCAAATGCTGGGTAAAAACAATATGACACATGCGTGACTCGATGGATCAAATGATGTGACAGTGGAAGTGATTATTTTTGTGTGCGGTGTTGCAATGAGGAAATAGCTTCTGATACACCCTTTGAAAATCTAATGACATGATTGTTATGAAATCAAAATCAGTTTTGCTCCCTGCAAACATGATAAAGACTTAAATCTCTGTACTCATCACATTATTTCTAGCGTGGGTCACACTACAATTATAATAAAGCTTAATTAAAACTAAACTACATACAGACAACATAGTGTGACACAGCTGTTTGTTACCACCAGACCAATTATTCTTCTGACCTTGACTGAATTTACTAATCACACAATTAGACATGGTCACAGAAAAAGACAAATATGCCTGTAACCAAATTTTATCAAATATTTGTATCTTGTGTAGCAGCTCAGAATTCAGCAAATTTTATATTTGATTACTACAATTACTTGGAAATAACAAAAAACATGATGGAAATAACAGGATCAGGGTTTCAACCAGAAGAAATAATCTCAGTTTTAATGGAAAATGTCCGAACATCGTTAAAAAGCCTCATCTTAGTTGTTCAACTAAACTTGAATACATTTTTTCAGTGTTACCTCAACGTGTAGGCCCTTTTTTTTTGTTTTTTGTGCAACTGAAGGAGCAAGCTGGTGTTATGTATTCATCTTACTCCACATATCTGCACGTCCCTAACAAATGTTTATCAGTAAAGCAATATCTTTCAGAACTAATTGAACCCACAGGAGCTTCTCGAGCTTCCATTTGGGTGAATTTGTGAGTTGTGTGAGGCTGCAGTTATCAAAAAGGAAATGTCATCCCAGCTCTGCCTGTCTCGATGATTTAGTGTGTTCTCTTTTGTTTATAACTTCACTTTTATGCGTGGTTGTTGGAGCTTGTTGGAGCTATTCTGGTCCTGAATGTGCTGGATGACTCCGTCTGCCAGCTCAAAGACAAAGAAGGACGGTCATTAGACTATTCTGTAACACCAGGTACTGTACACCCCTCTCTCTCTCTCTCACTTCATGTTTCTTTGTCCCTCTCTCTTTTTGTCTCCCCATGACCCACACACACACACACACACACACACACACACACACACACACACACACACGCACACACACACACGCACACACACACTTTCCATATTTCTTGCTGTGTTTTTCGAGTTCTCCCGCTCACACATGCTCACACATTTATTCGCTGCGGCCGCATTCCATCAAAGTCTAGTGTCATTTCCTGGTGTAGGGCGCCATCTACAGGAAGTGGCAGGAAGTGGCAAATCCATCTCCTGCCTGCTGCTTTCAAAGAAACGTTTTTGGGACTCGAAGCGGATACAACGGCGGTGATGTTTGCTTAATATCAGCACATAACTATGATATAAATAAATGAGATGCATTAAATATTAATTTCGTATATGACTCTGCCAATAAGGCAAAAAGTTAGGTTGTCTAAAGTATGTTTTAGGCATCAGTAAAACTGTGATATGAATCACAAACTTGCAGATGCATTGAAGTGTGTAAAAGATAAATAAATCAACCCAAAAAAAAATTCATGGTTTAAAAAAAATGAAACTGGAAACATTTAATATTTTATTATTTTGTATTTTATTTTTGAACTTTTGAAGATAATATTTTTGTTTGAAATGGTCTGAACTGCGTGTGACTATATCCTGTTTGTGTGTGTGTGTGTGTGTGTGTGTGTATGTGTGTGTGTGTGTGTGTGTGTGTGTGTGTGTGTGTGTGTGTGTGTGTGTGTGTGTGTGTGTGTGTGTGTGTGTGTGTGTGTGTGTGTGTGCGTGCGTGTGTGTGTGTATGTGCATGTGTGTTCCAGCCTTCTCAATGTCATCATGTCCCTAGAGAGGGGTCAGTGTGCTTTCTGTTGCCATGCTCACCTCCCACCACTGACCAGGGAGAGGAGAGGGACAGAACCTTATTCACTTTACTTCGAATGCAGGAAAGTCAAAATAAATCATAATTCTATCATAATTATTCATTTTATTTGTTTTGTATTCAACCCCAACATTTGATAAATATTAATGAAGAACTGAAAAAATAAGAAAATCAGCTCTGTGACCCACTGTATGGAGAATAAGAACAACAACAATAATAGAAAAAGAAGTTCTACTTCTTCTGAGATGAAGCTAGAGTTATTTCAGCACAGAAAAAGACAAAGTGTCTCTGAAAAACACTTTTCTGTGAAGACAGTACAAAAGCAGCAAAAAAAATATGAAGAAATATTCATACCAGACCTGCAAGTAGGGTCACAGGTTCAACCCCCTCCCCATCCCATCCCCCAGCCACCCACATACACACAAACCTTTGCAGGAGTGCGCACACACCAGCGGTCCACCCATTATTAAACAGTCTGTCATGGGGGTTGAGTGTGCCGCTTCTCTCTGCTGTTCACTTACTTCCCCTAGAACAATTTCAATTTTAATAGCTTTTACTATGTATTTGAAGCACTGGAGACATGGGAAGAAAGGGCAACGTCCACGCACGCACACACACTCACACACACACTCACCGAGACAGAGAAGTAGACCCCCATGTTGAAAATAGAGCCATCAAAAATGAAGGCCAGCCCAGCACAGCCGGCAGACAGACAGACAGACAGACAGACAGACGGATCCCCGGAGCATCTTGTAATTATCCCTGTGGACGAGTTGCCTCGAGCTGGGCTCAGCTACCCACCCCAACCCCCTTCCTATCATCCCTCCATCCTGCCACTAACCCCTCTGCTGCTAATTTCATCCCATGGATTAGCCCCCGCTTGCTTGTCTATCTTGTAATATTTCTGGGGGGTGAAATGGTGAAATATCAGCTTCTTTTACTTAGAATGGGACTTAGTGAGCTAGGCCGGGCCACGCTTGCACCTCCCTCCTTCCCTCCTCATGCTATTCATAGATGGAAAAAGAGGGTTTAAAACAGGAGATGAGGAGAGTGAAAGAGCACCCCAGGAAGTGCCGTTGCTGCAATGCAAGCTCTACCGGGAGGTGACCGCAGAGAAAGTGTGAAGGTGAAAGAGAAAGCAGTCCATGGCTGCACAGCGCTTTGGTAGTACCGCTACACCTGCAGGGCAATGCAAGCTGTTTTCTTTATGCATAAAAGAGAAGAAGAAAAGGGGGGAGGAAGGGAGAGAGGGAGGAGGTGGGTAGAAGGAGACACCCAGACAAAAGTGCCACATGCAGCATATTCCCTACCCCAGCTTTTGTCTCTGTGTCTGATGCCCTGCAACGCCTTCCTGTCTGTCGTAATGGTTCTGCATGATGCATGTCAATTAACAAAAACTACAAATCCAGTACATCTGGAGCAGTTTCATGTTTACCTTATGAAGTTCTTGCAAAGTCAAGCAACATTCAGAAAAAGTATTTTTAAATTAGGGGGAAACCAATCATTAATATACAGCAGTGAATAATTAAAAGAAAGAATAAATATTCCTCAAGATCACATCATTATCTGGGTTAGAGAGAGGAACTCTCTGACTGAGCATTGAGATGTTTCCTCAGGTTTGGTCCCCTGTGGTTTTCTTTTTGTTTCTTGTTTTTTAGGGTGTTTTTTTTATTATTATTATTATTATTATTATTATTATTATTATTATTATTACATTTTTTGTAATTACAAAAAGAAACAAAACTTTGATATTATAAACATTAAAAAGTACATTTTGTAAATGACCATGTGGATAATATATATGTCCACTTATGTGAATGTGTTTAAATTCATGTATGTGTCTCTGTCCATCTGTGTGTCCGGATTCATGTTTGTCTGTTGTTGCACTAAATGACCTATAGCCTCCTGTCTCTCACACCCTCCTCTCCATCACTCCAGTCTCTCATTACAGCCGTAGAACCTCAGCCTGTCACGTAATTAAAGGCAAAGTTATAAATGACCAGCAAGCCAAAAGCCATATTTCACAGGTGGCCACATATTTATTTATAATTTTTCACCTTTAAATGTGTTTCTCATGCTAATGAGAGCCAGGACACTTTTCAATTAACTTTGTGGTCCAGTCCCTATAAGTGCTGCAGAGAGTTGTTATTGAAAATAGAATATTTTTGTTATCAGCCATAAATTATTCCTGTGTGTCAAAGAAATCAAAAGATATAATGTATGGACGTGTTTTTGGTGCTTTCAGAGCTGGCTGGTTTTATTTACCCTCCCTTAAAGGACATGACAATTACTTTTCTGGAAATAATATTTTTTTAAATTGTTGAACAGGTGCATATATGATTAAAAACCTTCCTTTTTTCCTTTTTTCTTTCTCCCTGTCCCTTATGCACACATTATCAATTATAATGCATTATAATGCATGGCCATTCCACTTTACATTAGATGAGGAAGTAGCAGGCAGGTGTGGTTCTTTTACGGTAACACGCTAATAGTGTCCCAATCTGCCTCATTTTCTCCTTAATTGACCCGCCGGGAGAAAAGCAAAAACACGATACAGTACTATCACCTGGGGGAGAAGGAAGGAGATTCACAGTCAACTCATGACTGGTGGGATCGAGGACAACAGACAGTTAAATTGTTGGGGCATCAAAAGAGAGAAACAGTGGAGAGAATTAAATGAATGTGCAGATGTTTGTGAACCAGGGTGAGGACATCTTCCTGCTCCTCCATGGGGTCAGTAGCCCTTCACAGCAGGCACATGTGTAGGACATGCTCTGAGTTATACGTGTGCATCCACAAGTACATTATTTTTGTTCATTCACTGCAAATTTTGGTGTATGTGTGTGTGTGTGTGTGTGTGTGTGTGTGTGTGTGTGTGTGTGTGTGTGTGTGTGTGTGTGTGTGCCCTCTCCCTGGTGCTTAAAAAATATCTATTAATTGAATTCCCCCTAATTTCTCTACAGCTTCACCTTGCAGAGGGGGCCGCCTGTTTGCCAGCCACGCAACATCATACTTCAGGTATGGTAGATAATGGAGGATGACATTTCTGTCCCACCATGCCTCTGGGAAGTATGTGATACATGGCTTCCTCTATGAAGGTTAAACTCAGCTAACGTGCCTTTGGCGTTCCATTACCCACTTGTTAAATACTCTTTTGGTAATAAAATGATTAAAAATTTTATTGCTTCTTTCAAATGAGGCCTCTTTTCAAACGGATGTAATGACTTTGGTGATGAATATGTGTGTGTATGTTTGGGTGTGAGTGTGAGCGAGCATACTCTCAGCGAAGAGAATGCGTGCAAGTGCGTGTGTGTGTGTGTGTGTGTGTGTGCGTGTGTGTGTGTGCATACAGACAAGTGCATCTCCAGTAAAGTGTGTAAAAACCTAATGAGAGTGATATGCTTAACAGTGAGACCACCATTATTCTGAGCCAAATGACCTGGCTCGTCATTAAGTGTAAAGTAGCAATACCTTCTACCTCTGCCAGGGTACATTCAAGTAGACATGTTTTACACACAACTTCATATGTGTCTTGGAGCGAAATAAGTATTTATACTAAAATGAATGGGCATCACTATTTTTACATTGCAAGTTAAGCAGCTTGGCAGCTGTGCTGAGACATAAAATGTTATATTTGACCTATTAACAGGAAATACAAGCCCTTGCCTTTGTCAATATGGCTCTGCAGTGACTGGGAAAATAGTTTTAACCAGTGTCATTTTTTACTGTAACATTAGCAATAAAGGGATTTGAGGAACAGATCTCAAACCCCAATAAAGCATTTTCTTCAGGTCTGATTCAAGAATCAAGTGCAGGTCGTGAGCGCTTGTTTTATGGCAGCTCAAAATTTGATTTAAGATTTTTTTTTTTCTTTGTAATAACAAGTATGATCGTGTTAACGTTGTGAATAGTGAAATCAAATGTTCATTTGAAGCTCATTAGGAATATAGAGTTTTTTTAATTTGACATCTCTATGTCTCATGGTCAGCAGTGATTGGTTTCAGGCCCCTGCGACCCTGCAAAGGATAAGCAGTCATAGAGAATGGGTGGATGGATGATGCATGGCACGTAAAGTGTCCCCCATGTGGGTTGTAACATTTCAATTTGCTTCAAGCAAAACATATACTTTTTGTTCTGGGATTTCCCAGATTAGCCTGCCCCCCCATTGAGTCTTTGGGTCCTAATCAGTTTTGTTGGGGCTCATTGTTGTACTGCTGCTACCCTCAGAACTCCTACACACAGTTTGGGCTCACACACACACCCTCACACTAGCATACACTTAATAAATGGCTAGGTTCCCCTCCCTCGGGCCAGAGAGGTTGGTGCTGGCCGGTTCATCTGATATATCATGGCAGCCCGTTCAGCTCTGCTCCACTGGACCCTGTCCAACACCTGTTCTCCCATCAGGGGATGTTGTGTTGGCATGGCATGGCTATGCCACAGTACAGATTGGTACTGCCAGTTGCAGCAGTGGAATGGATGAAGTGTGAGACTCCCAGTGACAAAATGTGAGCTGTAATTAGAAGGGAGGACCAGACAGTCATGACTTTTGCAAATATCTTTTATATTTAATGATTTAGTTATCACTTTAGGAAATTTTGAAGTCCCCCAATAGCAGACACAATAATGACATCCATGCTAAGATAAATGAAATTATTAAGTAGATGGATTGATCATTTTAGTCAGTGATGCAATTACTTTGGCCTGTCATTATAGTCAAATATATATAATAGTGCGTTTAATCCAAACTTTGGTAAATCTAGCAGTCATGTAAACAAGGCACCCTGACATTTCCTTTCTATGAAAAACTATAAAACTGAGGCTCTGATGTCAATGTATTTTAAGCTTCTTTCAGGTCAGTCTGATTTTGTGCTCATCTTTATTATAAAGAGCCACACCAACATTTTTTTTCTCTAATTTACCAGGACTATAACTCAAAACCAAAGTTAATCTCATGAGTTAAAGTTGCAATGTCAAACTATTAAATTAAACCCTGTTTGCTTTGTCATACTCTTTATATATATATATATATATATATTTGTTTCAGTGGTGACCTTTAATTGTTTTGTTTTTCTAATTCTAATCTGGATTTTATCAGCACCAAGATTTACGGAAGTGGATGTGATGAAGTTTCAGTGGATGATTTATAGAACGCTCAGATAAATGTTATGTTCCATTCTAAATGCACTACAGTCTACGGTACTGAATTTAAAACCATTTATCTATATGTTTGTCAATGTGACATGAAGAACTTGAGCATTACTGCTATGCCCCTTACATACTCACCTGTCTGTTGGTCTGTTTTAGCCACAGGGACTTTTAGTACAGGGGGGTTGGGGAGTTTCTTTCTTGTCCCATCAGCATGATAGATTGCCTGAGAGAGAAGGGAGGTGCTGAATGAAAAATTAAGATTTGCATCGCTGCATAGATGTTTTCTGTCCACTGAGACAGTGACATACTCTTTTCACATATTCATAATGCTGCCCATGTGGGCAGGTTTTTATTCTCAGCCGAACAGGTTTATAATTTGTGCAAGGGTAGAGATTAATCATGTCAAATTGCAATACAAGACAATGTTCGTGGCAAAACTTAACAAACTTTACTGGAAAGATGGTGGGAAATGATGTTTGGCCAGTTCATACTAATATGCTTCAATTGATATTGTATGTCACACAGCAAAACACATATAGTACTACATTAAAAAATTTACACCACTCTTATACTTTCACACATGTTTATTTATTCTTTAGCCCAATATTTTTAAACTCATGTTTATTCAGTGCATTAAATATATTTTTCCTCCATTTCTAATCTAAATGTAGTAATTTCCTTTCGGGGATTATAGCAGTGTATTAAATTAAAATTAAATTAAATGAACACTCGAGAGAAAAAACATCCACGAAAGTTAGATTATTATCAGCTCTTTAAAAATATGGGAGCAGTGTGGCAAAGGAAATAAGGGTGCTAGCAATAATGTCTTGAAAAGGTTGAACTTTTGAAGCTGAAGTACAGCTGGACAGTATTCCTGTATACAGAACGTGGGAGGTGGACAATAAAAGACTAATTCTTTTTCTTGCCACGTGAGGGCGACAGATACCTGGACATGTGGGTTGGTGGTTTGATCACTGAAGCAGGAGCCCACCAGCAACGCTTCGGAGGCTTCCTGGTTTCATTTCTGTTATTGCTTCTGTCTGTCGATCAAAGATGTGGTTATAAAGATGAGGTTAAAATATAACAAGAATACTTCTGGGAAAAACATTTGTTCATTAGATTACTATTATTGTATTTTATAACGATAAGCAGTCTCTTATTTAATAAAAATTAAGATATAATAATTATTAGTGCTGTTGGGCGATTAAGAAAATTAATCTAATTAATTACAGGATTTGTAATTAATCTAATTAATCCCATTTTAATCTCACACCTGCTAAAGGCCCCCCAAATAAAGAATTTGAATTCTAGGACATTACAAAATTGTAGTGCATGACTAATCAATAGAATACACCAAGAACAGAAGATTTGAAATCCACATTTTTATTGGTTAAGTTTGCTTTATAAATGAAATTCAAAAGAAATTATAAAACACATGATTACACATGGTTAACAAAAAAAGAACAGAATTAGCCATAAAGCTATAGTTTTCATCTGTAGTCCCTAGCCATGATGTAGATAAACAGTAAAATACATTTACAAGAGGAAAACATGTTAGACACTTGATGAGGCGTTAATGTAAGAGGTAACATATACATAAACTTTTAAGGGAGCATAAAGCACACAATACCCATAAATATAATATGAGATACACTTTCAAACACAACATATCATTAGATGAGTCCTTGTGGAGTCTGTGGTTAAAACAGTCCTACCTCTGATTCGTGCGTGGACCCATAGTCAGATCTGCTTCTACTGGACAAGGGCTGCCTTCGCTTATTAAATGTTAGTTGAATGTGTGTCGTCTTTTGTCAAGTCACATCCTTTTCATTAGTCTCCTGTGATCAAAATAGTTTAATATATACTGTGTATATATATGTGTGTGTGTGTATATATATACATTATATATATATATACACACACACAGTATATGTATATATTTATGTATATATGTATGTATATATGTATATACACACGTGTGTGTGTGTGCGTGTGTGTGTGTGATCTTACTAATGCATATGGTAACGAAATATCGTGATTTCTCCTAGTTTCGACAACATGTTTGAAAAAAAACGTTTGAAAGATAAAAATATAATTAAAATTTATATCAATAATCTGATTCAGATTAAAATGTAAATAACTTCGGTGTTTGCTTCCACACAGAAAACTGTCGCAAAAAGCTGTCTGACAACTATTACTGTTGTTCTGCAGTTTTCTCTCCATCTCTGAGTCGTTGTTCTCAATGACCCGTCAGGAGCGCTCGGACCGTACCATTCTGCGGAGGGAGGGGGGTTCCTCAGCGTGAGATCCGGGGTGATGACACACGCCACACCGTCCCGCCGGAGGTCTCGCCCCGCAGACGGGATGAGAGGGAGTCCGGCCACCCCGCAGCCTCTCCGGGAGGGACAGTGAACCGGCTACTCGAGCAGGATCGTAAAGGTAGGAAGCTTCGCGTGTTTACAGCACTTTTGTCCAGGTAGCTCTCACCTGAGGAGGAGAGCAGAGCTCCACTGCTGCTGATGCTGCTCTTTAACCGGGAAGTGTCGGTCGGCGTCGGAGAGCGGGTTCCAACTGCGGGCTGAGACGTCTTGGGTCAGCGTGACGGCTGGGCTGTGTAGGGGATGGGCTCCGGGCACCGCTCCGTCTAAACCCGGACTGAAGTCGTTTCAACCACAAACTGTTCCCCTTTTTCCTAAATAACGTGAATTCTAGGCTGTTTTCATGACGGCACAGGTTACAGAAGAGTTCGGCAGGAAAGAGAGCAGAAGAGAAGCCTGCTGAGGGACACAGGCATAACAAGTCGTTATGACTGTTCATACAGACATGTGGGCTACAGGGAACGTTATAATGGTACATGGACTGAAATTGTAGTAATTGAACATTGAAAGTTGTCATTTTAACACAAATCGTAACATTTATTGACGTAACCAAGTAACTTTGGGCCCTAAATATAACTAAGAAGTTTAGTTATATATAAACCTATATAAGTTATATAAGTTTAGTTATATATAAACCTAATTAGTTTTGTGACCTAAACCTAACTTATGTGCTGAGAGGTTGATTTCTGTTATAATGTGGCTCAAAGGGGCCCCACTCTGGGGGCCTGCTTGTGGTGTTGACTGCTGAATCTTGTCCTTGGGAGTTATAATTGTGGTTATAGAATGTGAGTCTCAGTAGCTGTCTAAGGGTACCTTCCTCCAATTTGTTTCATTGAACCTCAGAGTTTTGCCTCTCATTACAATGCAGATATGTGATAAACAACCAAGGAGGCCATTCTGAATGTTCCACTTCTCCAAATATCTTTTTACATGTGGCTGGTAGGATGGTGCCTGTAGGGTGGAGGTTGGACATTGGTGTTGGGCAGAGGAGACAAATGTAGTGATGGGTTGAGTTTGTGTGGGGCAGTGGGAGGATGTAGCTGGACCAGGATTCACCAAACTGTTGGCCAGTTGTCTGGAGGACCATCAACCCACTGCCATGAGAACACTGAATGGGAGCATTTGATGTGGGTCACTGGTAAGTGATGAACCAATCAAGGGTCCATTCTGTGTGTGTGTGTGTGTGTGTGTGTGTGTGTGTGTGTGTGTGTGTGTGTGTGTGTGTGTGTGTGTGTGTGTGTGTGTGTGTGTGTGTCGAACTCTCTTTGCATATGTGTTGCTGAGGGTCAGTGATCACGGAACATCTGCAAACTGGAGATGTTTCTTTCGCTGTTTTAATTCAACTGCTCAGAGCAGAAAGAGATCCTGCCATGACCAGCTGGCACTGCTCAGCATTCCTCAGCCTTATCTCTCTGTGTCTCACACACACACACACAGACACACACACACACACACACACACACACACACACACACACACACACACACACACACACACACACACACACACACACACACACACAGCCATAGCCACAAAGTTTTGGGCATATTTGCATGCTTATTATTGTATGTTGACCTATTACAAGTTAATTCCTCCCGATTAAATTACAAAAAGTTGTCTTCATTCAATTTCCATAGATTGTTATTTCTGTAAGTTTGCAGAGACAGGCAGACAGGAGTTGTATTTTTATTTATTTGTCTTTTTGTGGTGAGAAGCCTGGTGGCATGGTGTTTAGAAGCATTGCCTCAAAGCTAGAAGGCTCAGGATTTCAATCCTGACCTTAGACCTTTCCCCTGTGAGGTTTGCATGATCAAGTGTGTGGATTCCGTTTGGGTGTTTCAGCCTCTTCCCACCACCAAAAATACGTGATGTTTGTGAGAGAAAAATATTGTGCTAATAAATATTTTATTATATAATTAGAATTTGCCAAATCCTATCAACACATTCAGTTTAAAAATATAAATTCAACTGGAAGAGTAAATTTAGCCTACATTTGTATGCGAGTAACAGAGAAAGACAGCTATATTCAGTATTATGTGGTGTTGTGTAGAGGTGGATGCTGAAACCCAGAACTGAAAGAAAGACTAGCTTGATGTGTTTGTGTGTGGCTGGTATGTGGGCCTGGCCTGCAGAGAAAGAGCCTGCGGTCCTTATCTGACCTCTCCCAGGATGGCCTTTCACCCCTCAAGACAAGTCCTTTGTGTCCACTGAGCCTGAGCCCATGGGAGAGCATGTGCGCGCGGGTGTGCACGTGTTGTGTGCATCCACATGTATTTGTGTGCGTGTGTGTGTATTAGGCATACAGGCCACATCAAAGTCTTACTTACACATTGTTATCTGGATTCACCTTTGACCTTTGCGGTCATGAGACATCCCTCAAGCTAAAATATCCATGCGCTCGGAACACATAGTGCTCATGTTGGTTTGCATATATTAAATTCTATTCACATTGACAAACATCACAATGCTGATAAATCAGCTGACTCCATCACGGCCGGAATTACAAAAGTGATGTACTGATGTCGTTTTTATTTGTTCAGCTGTAGTCCTTCAGTGGATGACTAATCCTGTATGTTCATACGAACTCCTTAAAAGTGTGAAAATTCTTTTTTATATTCTGTAAATGTTGTGATGTTAAATCCCTGGATCGCCGTGGGATCAGTTTTTTTTAAGGAACCTAGCTGCAGGTTTAGTATGTGTGAGGTTCTGTGACCAGGGGGGTCATAAAGCACCACAATAGTGTCTCATTCCCCAGGGTGAAAGGAGAAGAGGGTGGGGGATGAAAGGATCCCCCACTTCCATACAGGGGAGAGGGAGAGGAGGGGGGAGATGGGAGGAGAAAAGATCAACAAAGCACCATGTAAACTTTTGCATTGTGCTAATTTGCGACATCTCTGCTACGCGTGTGCCGCTATGTTCTTGTAGTTATGAACAGACTTTGTGTAACGCTGCAAGAGCACATGAAGGTTTGAAAGCCTGCAGCTGTGTGTTGGAAAGAGCCAGAATGCATAGACACTGTGGCAGTATTAAAATCTAGGATCCAGTTGTGAGTCTTCGGTTGAGCATTTGTCATTTTTTGGTAGAGCATGTCATTGTGGACACGTGTAATTCTCATTTATCCTGTTTCGATTTTTGCATTACAATGTTGTAATATATTGATTTTAATTTATATTTGCAAGAAACCCTTGCTTTTGCAAAGTAGCCATTAGACCAATCAAGGCAGCTCAGAAAAAGAGATGTTGTGTTCTTTTTATTTACAAGGCTAGCCACACTGCAAAAATGTATGGAATAGCTTTAGATTTAGACCAGTTTTGTTCAATCACAGGTTTAAGATTCTGCTCAGGATTCAAGACTAGATGAAACACATCCCTTTACTTTCATCCCCCCTCTCCTTGTTTCCTTTCCCTTCTCTCTGTCTCTGGTTGTAAAAAGATCAGTCTGCTCTTTAGTAGAAGGTGTGATTACTTCCTGTCAGTGCCGCCGGTGTTATGACAGGGCTTTTTGTCTCCCATCGTCCGTGTCCCTTCTCAGGAGTGCAAGGCCTTAAAAGTCACTGCTTCTTTACATATGAAAGTGTGGAAGTACAAGGCGACAGGAAGGGTGTGTAGTTGAGAGAAAAAGACAGACGAGGAAGACCTTCATTTGCTCAATGACTACTGGACTTTTGATGAAGAAGAGATCAGTTGTAATGGACTACCTTAATAGGCCTAGACCATGAAGCAGTCTTACGATGAGATCTGATAAACATTAAGGTTACTTGTGTACTCATTGCTTGAATACTGATAGTTTGGACTTTGTTTTTTAACTGTCAATCTCGTTATAGCAGGGTTCTAAACTAAATAATGGAAATTAGTAAAATAGTTAAATAAAATTGTTCCACGTGTCATAATGACCTTCCTTTGGGGCCAGAATACTAACTTGTTTTGTTTTGGGGGTGGTTTTTTGCTTCCAAGCATGTTGAAGAATAATTAAATCACATTAGATTCAACTTTACTGTCTTGGGTGTTGGGTACAAACCAATGAAATGCGGTGTGCAAAATAAAGAAGCAAACAGTGCATTGAGCCTGAACTTCTGTGTGTGAGATTTTTTTGAATAGGAAAAAAATACTGAGGCAGTTTATGTAATTGTGAAGCAATTAATCTGTATGTCAGCATAGAAGCCTTTTTTCTCATTTATGTGTCTTTGTGTGTAGCACGGTCAAGAAGTCTGTAAACTAAAGTTGACTGAGTCTATTAGTCTATGTAGCTTGTGTGTGTGTGTGTGTGTGTGTGTGTGTGTGTGTGTGTGTGTGTGTGTGTGTGTGTGTGTGTGTGTGTGTGTGTGTGTGTGTGTGTGTGTGTGTGTGTGTGTGTGTGTGTGTGTGTGTGTGTGTGTGTGTGTTGGCCAACCAGCATATGGGCAGTAAAGGGTTTAGAGGAAGGGGATTAGGTCGGTGTTGATCCAGCCTTACTGTCATTTATGCAGTTCATTTATGCAGACACACATCTTTCAGGTTTTGTAATATTTTCGTGGAACAGTTTGTTTTCAATCACAAAATTGCTGAACAGAAATATGTTTTAATTAAAATATTAACATGATATACACAGTTCTAAACATCTCACAAGACCTCCTCCAGTTCAAAACAGTGAAAGCTAAAGTATGGTCGTATGTGGAGTTAGATAACCTACAACAACACTGTACATTGCTCTTTTTAAAGCGCTACTAACAAGGAATTGCTGTTGTTGAATGATTCTTATCTGTTTGATAGCAAGATGAGAGAAGAAGAAACCCAGAGAGTTGCAGGGAGAGAAAAAGTAGGAAAATATTGTGAGGGAGGGCGCAGCGTCTAGGTCAGATTGCCCTGACTCTGTCAGTGCACATGGTTTTATGGCACACTGTCTGGACAGATTAAATCCACTAGTTACCACTGTTTATATTTGTGTGTGTATGTGTGCGTGTGTCTGAGTGTGTGTGTGTATGTGTTTGTGTGTGCTTGCAGCAGTGTATTTTTTTTTCATTGCCAGATGGGGTCAATGAGTGGAAACAGAAGACATTCAATGCGTTCCGTTCTTTTTACCTTCATATTTCTGTCTCTAAAAGGACTCTGTCGATCAGACGTGAACAAATATGAAATCTGTTTGCAATTTTGTGACGTTCCTCTTTTTATTTTTAACCCTGCAATGGAAATTCTACATTGATACCTGAAAGCAACAAAGAATAGCCCAGTTGTTCATTTGTTAAAGCAAACAAATACAAGTTAATGTTGGCTATTTAAGTATTTAGAATGTCCGACAAAAGGCTGTTGTGTTATTGGCAGGTCACCAATGGGAAACTCATATGCCGGCCAGCTGAGGACCACTCGCTTCGAAGAGGTCCTCCACAACTCCATTGAGGCATCACTGAGGTCGAACACTATTGTGCCTCGTCCTGTCTTCTCACAGCTATACCTGGAGACAGAGCAGCCGCTGGCGCATGACGGTGGGTTGCACAGATGCAAAGAAGAACGTGTGATAACAGGTTCAGCAACCCTTCAGCGAGTTCTGTAACTCGGATTGTATTCATTAAATCTGTGTTTGTTAGGCACTAGTGTTCCCAAATAAATATCTGCTTTTATTTTATTTATTTTTTTGGATGACACTAACAGGTCGTGCAGATAATGATGACGAGGATGATGAAGATGGTTCACAATCCAACAGTCCGCCAAAACCCTATCAGTTGAAGCCCCCACCTGAAGGATGCTGCACCACAGATGGTTTGTAGATTTCATTTCCCATTTTCAAACGGGCATGACAGCCATTATAAATTAGGTCAGCAGGAAAAGATGAGGGTCGCTGGTTGTGCATCCTGCTGGGTGTGGTCACCCAACTGAAAATAGTTGGTTTTGTGTTACTCTGAGTGTCGTTGATTGTGTGTTATAGATTGGAAGGTAAGATGTAATTAGCCTGTAGGAAAGATAAGATAAAAGCCAAATGAGCTTATATACCCAGATCAGTCATCTTCACACTGTCTACAATCACTCTTCTTATTCATGCTGTATTGACTTACAGTGTTCTTGTTTGCGTGTGTCCTTGCGTCTTTTATGCACAATTTTTGACAGGGAGGCACGATGGTCAGACAGCGTGCGTCCCAGGGACGCAAGCTATGAATGCTTACGATAAAAAAAATCAATGCTATCTTTTTCCGCGATGTAATATTGTGAAATAATGCACTTCCATTCAACAAAAAATATTAACAATTTATCCATTTCTCCACTTAAATTTCGAACCCGGAAATCGCCCTGTTAAAATCAGCTTGAATGGAGAGTAACGGCAACACGACGTCTGCTCATTTTGCACGCAGGAGTGAGAGAGCGACGAGTAAATCTTATATTATCACCATGCCTCCATAAAAAATACAAAAGGAGAAAAACCAAATGACAATCAGTGCTTTTTTGGATAAAAATCAATCAAAAATTTATGAAGACAAAGAGACAGATATTTCTGTGGAATGAAGAAGAATGTAAGAATGAAGAGGCAGAAGAAGACAAGCAAAAACCATTAAAATCCAAGCATTTGTACACCGATGGACACAATTGTTTCCATGGGTGACGCACATTGATAGCGATGGAGAAAACTACAGTACAGTACAAATCTGCAAAAAATCAAAATTTCATGAGGTCCACCTCAACTCGCCGTGCTGAACTGAATTCACACATGTTTGCCATGGATATTCCCTCAGTGCAAGAAGACTGAAAGAGATGCATTGTAAAATCCAATACCAAGGAGGATAAAGCAAACTTCTTTTAAGGGTTGTGAAATGGATGGCTACTGAAGATATACCCTTCAACGAGATTAAAAGTATCATTGAACTTATGCATGGCATTGGTGTACCTGATGATGATCTCCTGAAACAACAAAACATTTTAAAGAGTAACTACCAGGCTTTAACATTTATTCTTTTTTTTTTCTTTTCACTTAATAAACAGTTATGACATTATCAATAATATCATTACAATTAACAGTTTGTTTAGTTTTTATATTGTACTATTGGCTAAACTCAATCCTTACATATGGCTTTTACCGAATATTCTGTTATTACTTTTGGGATGCATAAACGTCATGCTGGGATGTACAAATTTTGTTGCAACGCATCCCAGGGATGCACTTCTTTCTTGAGGTAAAATGAACTCTGGACTTAAAGTAATTGAATAGTCAGAGAAAAGCTGCCAAAATGACTTTGTCATTGTATCCCCCCCCACGCAGGCTTCTGTCAGGCTGGCAAAGACCTCCGTCTATCTTCGTTGGCATCAAATCCTTTGGATGTTCCCACTGGATTCATGTTGGTTGGGGTGAGGTCTCCCTCCCTCCCAGAGAACTTGCTGGTGTGTGCTGTGGACCGCCGCTTCCTGCCAGATGAACGGGGTCACAACGCACTGCTTGGTAAGCCAGATACGAGAAAACAATCATTGTCTTTGAAAAGTGTGAAAGATTCTCAGACCTCAGAAAGAAATGTTTTCTGTTTTGAAGAGTGAGATGAGAAAATCTAAATAATTCTCTGCAGATTGAATTGGATACTGTCATAAGGTCGGGCTGTTAATGTGCTGATAACAGTCTAGGCTACTACAGGTGTTGTTGTAGGAATGCATAAAACTCACCTTGTTGTTATATTTCTTGTTTGCGGGTTCCCTCCAGGCTTTTCAGGGAACTGCTTGGGCTGTGGAGAGAAAGGCTTTCGCTATTTCACTGAGTTTTCCAACCACATTAACCTGAAACTCAGCACCCAGCCAAAGAAACAGAAGTATTTGAAGTACCATCTGTACCGTAACAACCAGGGTGTGCTGGTCAAAGGAGCTCCCATCTTGTGGAGAGGACATGGTAGGAAATGCATGTTCACCTGAAGTTCAGGGTGACTCCAACACGATTGAGTTTGAAAATGTTTTATGTAACAGTCAGAGACAGACGGTGGGGGTTTTGAATTAGAAACATTTTCTTTTTGAATTCCTGAGTGTGTGAGTTAAGCTACAGTGGAAAATCCTGCATATGCACACATGTGTACAATGGGAAGAAAGTCCTGGTCACATCCACATCAGGTGTAATTACAATGAAATAATACAAAATATTATAAAAGAGGAGCAAAGGAATGTACTTTGTAGTTGTGTTTATCCTTTATCTTTCATTTTCCTAGCACTGGATTACAGGTCTGACCAGATGAACAGGTAGAGAAGCCACAAGGACAGGTTAAAGGTTAAATTTGACAGTGTGTACAGAGACCACAGCCTGGAGGCAAATATTGCAGTAGAATAGTGTGAAAAGCCACCAACTGGAAGAAAGATCTGACTCTTTAAGATATACATACATGAGTGCTTACTGCATTTGAGTTCTCTCAGCGTTTGTAGCATTATATTACGCACTGTTGTTTCTGCATGGTTATTTCTTTTCACAAGTGAAAAATAATGTTTTAGCATGTAGGAAGTCAGAGTGTGGGGGAATATCTGTGGTTTCAGAAAGACCACATACATGTTGGGCCTGAAATGGGAGACAATGGAATAAGCAGACCATGAGGTTTATGCTGATTGATTTATTATCTACAATATGCATATTATTATAATGCTGCTGACACCAAGCGTCCCGGGTTGAGTGTGAGTGCTTTATGTGTTTCAGAAGGCAGGATTAAACAGATGGGGTCCAGTCCCTCAGAAGGTCATGTGACATCAGATGAACAGCTTCCAAATGTGGCGCTGACTCACCCATCACACACACATGGCAGCTACACAGGTAACAAAACTGAAGTGTAGACACACTTGAGCGTCAAATTGAAGACTACCACCTTGTTGCCTGTGTGTTCATTTTCTGTTCTGTAAGAATTATTTTTCCTAAATTGACTACAGACTCCAGTTTGATGAGAATGCTAAACACTAATGCTATTTTAGATTTGCTGAAAGGCATTTGGAGGTCAGTTGGACAATAGGAAAAAGAAAAGAGGATAACTTATTATTTTTTTACGAAAAGTCAGTTATTTATTTTGTTCGTTTTAATTTTATTCTTCTGTTTGCAAAACAGCTGGATCACACGTAGACCCAGTTAGTCTGCCACAACAAGCCGAAGTCCCCCACCCAATAACAAATGGCAGCCATGTTGTTCCTCCCACTGCCCAGCCAGCTGTGAATCAATCGGGTCCCGGAAGACCCTCAGCTACAGGTAAACTTCATACATGCTGCTGACCTCATCTCTACTGGTCAGGTTAAATCCAAGAGAAGAGAAGAGAAGACAACTTCATTAATCATGAGGGAAATTCTGTTTCCATGTTGGCCTAAAGAGTTACAGATAAAATAAATAGGACGATCAAAATATAGATATAAATGAATGCACTGAACAGAGTAGAATAAAGTGACAATAACAACAACACAACAAATTTACAACATGCACGTCTGACATGTAGTTTGAGGGGTTTGTGTGTTTTTCGTTTACACCACAAATGTCTTACAAGTTCATTGAATTTTGACAAAATGTTTCTCGTGTTGCTTGAAACCAAGTGAGTGACATGTCAGTGTAACTCTGACTGCAAAACAAGACCTGATCAGTAAACTTGGAGTATGTGGTAAGTTTAAGAGAATGTTTTATTTTCACATGCAGTACTACAAGTACTACAGATGCAATATAAAGTCAGAGCTACTGATCTTGCTCCACTACGTCTAGATGACACGTACAGCGTACTTATGACTCCACAGCAATTAAATGAAATGTATTCGATAAGCTTAGTTGTTAGTATGATCATCACAAAATCAGTTCTTAAATTTACTGAACCTTAAAAATTTGTGAAACACTGTATGTATGTAAATTGAACTTTGAAGTTATTAGGCTATTATGGGGTACATTGCTGCTCTTACATTGGGAGTACCAGTGGAGCTGTAACCCCAATTTCCAGCTATCTAACTGCTGTGCTTGTAAATGTAGCCAGTTTGTCTCTGTGTTGTCATGAAACTGTCACTTCACACCTCTGAAAGGGACAGCCACCATCAGTGTGTGTGTGTGTGTGTGTGTGTGTGTCTGTGTGTCTGTGTGTGTCTGCGTGTGTGCGTGTCCCAGGTGCTAGCTGGCTGCTTTGTGTGTTGGGGTCGTCCTTTGTCTTTCTTTCTTGCTCCCTCCCTCTTCCTATGTCTGTCACCTCTACTAACCAGGGCTGTAAAATTCACTCTGTCTCATCTTTTTTTTCTTACTTTCTCACTGAATGAAAAGCTTCCTTCCTGTTGATCTTGTTTATTTTCATGGCCCTTTTAACAAGCAGACCTTTTATGTGTCTCCCTATTATTGCAGTTCAACGGGGGAGGAAGAGGAAGAGACAGGTTAACCTATGACTAGAGTACAATACTATTTTCCATTCCTGTGTCAACAGCAGACGTAAAACTTGTTTTTTTTTCTATGTTCTTCTGATTTGTTTTAGGTAATTGTCCTTTCCACTTCTGAGAAAATTATATCAGTTTAAATCTTTAATGATATGCTTTTTGTTGGTTTTTTTTAATCCTCCAGGGATTCATGCAAATGCTGGTCCTCCTAAAAAGAGGCATAAGGGCTGGTCGCCTGAGTCTTCAGCCAACAGTGTCCCAGAGAGCTCTGGGAAGAACCCGCCCTCTTCATCAACATTATCAACATTATCAGTTCCATTCCTCATCACAAATGGAGGCAGATCAGGTGAAATTAAGAAGACATACGGACAGGAAAAAAAACAGTTGATGAAACATGAAATAATTACACTATCGGCTGTACTATATGTTCAGAGTAGACTATTACATGTTGTTTTCTGCGTGTAAATGTAATTTTGTGCTTCATCCAGAAACTGCAGCCACCTTGAGTTCATCACAGGCATCCTCAACCCCACTTTCTCCCCAATGGCCGTCTGTAACAATTCCTGATCAGCTGCTACACACCTGCAGACGGCAACCTGTCATCTTTAAAGGTCTGATATGCATTGTTTTTCTTCACATGCCACATATACAGCACACACAGTCAAAGATTTGACGTAGTGTAACCTGACTCCTTACTTAGTAGTTGAGAAATGAGTATTTAGTGATGAAAAATTGTTTTCCTCCCAACTGCCACCACTGGATGTCTAAAACGAAGGAGTTTGTCACGCAACCCCGACAGATGTCCCATTTTAACTTGCCTCTCCTCACAGGTTAGAGGTCAACTAACACCCGAGGATGTTTGTCAACCTTTTTGCCCTCCCTTAATCCTCTCCCCTCTACCCTGACCCTTTTGTATCACCTGTCAACTCATCCACCTTCCTCTCCTTTGTTATGCTCTCTGTGCCTTGTCCTGTTTGGTATATCTACTTATCTGTACGTCGTATCTTTTTAAACATCATCAGTCTGCCTTTAACTTCACAGGAGACACATCTTTTCCTGATGTTGCCCTCGCTTGAACTTCTGTTTGTGCATCCCATCAGATATTCTTATCCCCCCAGGAGTAGTTTAAACACTTCTTTTCTACCACTAGACTGATACTTGTTTGAGTTTGTGCAGTGCAACACTGTATGGTAACAGCACCAGTTAACAACAGAATGAAACAGTATCATGTTATGATAGAAGACATTAATGTTCTTTTCCTTTGACAAAACAGTCTTGTGTTTGTGTTTACAAGCACTACTTTTGAGCGTGATCCTACTGACTTCTTTATTCCTTTTATTTACCTTCACCAAAAAGGACACCTCTTTTTTTGTTTGTTTGTTGTTTGGATGTGGTCTGGGATAAATTATAGAAAAACAAAGTGGATCTTTATCATCCTTATGAGGAAAGATTTATTAAAATTATTTGATAGTTTAATCTACAACTTTTTCACCATTTTCTGTTTACTGTGTTTAAAGCACTTGAATGGTTTTTGTCTAAAAGGAACCTCAAATTATGAAAAGCATCCAGACTAAGGAGTTGCTTATGGCAGCCATCTGGACTTTGCACTTACGACAAGAATATGGATTAGTGTCTAACTTAATTGAAATGGTTTTTTGGGTCAGGTGTCAAAT